>NW_018734859.1:0-50708 GCF_002204515.2 Aedes aegypti
GTACTCATGTTGCGTACACTAGAGCAGCGAGCTGGATTTGGCGCATGGGGGTCATCTACACCTAATACCTTCAGGGTCGTTGGGGGACCACTTAGCGTCGACGTACGGACTTCAAATTTTTACCTGATTTTTTTCATACCAAAACGAGACGACACATTTCGAATTTTCAAAAAATAAGGGACGGCCTAGAGGACATGTCTGGTCCGAAGGATACTGTCTGGAAAGCCTGTATGAAGCGGTTTCAAGGCTACTTACTTAAATTATACTTTAGAAAAAGAAATTTTTATTCTCTTCCCATTCTCTGCTTTCGATCGTTTTATTCCTTCAACGTTTGTTTTTTCTACGTTTTGGCATTTGACGTTTTGGAATTCGATGTTTTGTCTTTTAACCGAGATACAGATCCTTGCACTTGGACATTTTGTATGGAAACACAGCATTTCTCGAAAACTTATTCATATAGACTCAAAGCAAAAAAGTATACAAACTTACTTTATCGATCCTACATGTTTCGCAGACGAACGTTTACACGTTTCGCTCTGAACCAACTCGAATTTTCACTTTTAGAACGTTTAATTTTCAGATTTACAAAACGACGAAAGTAAGATTTTCAACTTTCGCAACCTAACCACTACTTTCGCCGCCTCGCTGTATGGAGAACACAAATGACTTAATCACGATTAAAAACAAAACACTACTTGAGTCGATTTTACACTGGTAGAAAAACGTCGCTAGTAACTGAATAAAACGGTTATCATTCTGTTCATAAAATTCTTGTGTGAAATAATAGGAACTCCATAGTTTTTGAACGCAAGCTCATTGTATGCAAAATTTAAGCAATGTATAGGTTGTGATTCTTCTGAGTTAAATTTCTCAAAACCGTATAATAGTTACTTACGTCGATTTGAAAAAGTAATCGAGATTTGGTTTAACTTGTGCCACTGTTGCACATGCGTCAATCATCGTTATCTTGCCAATCGGTTTTCATTGAAAAACTTTTTGCTTAAGTGGCAGTTTTTGTTTTTTAATGCTTTATTAGCATCATTCCAGATGGGCACGGTAACTGGCTGGGCATGGCGTACCATTGGTACCTCGCGTACCTGCAGGAATAAAATAGACCCCTTTGTGTGGTCTTTAGCCTCTAGCCCGCAGTCGACAAGACCATCGAGCGAAAAGAATGAAGGAACGAACACACGCAGCCCGGGCCAAGAATCTGAAAAAGATATAGAACGAAAACAGTCTCCCGATTTAGGTCTGGAGAATTACTTGGTCTAGGAAATTTAGAAAAGTTGATAATTGAATTTGGTTGAATTAGGTAGATAGAATAATTAATTAATGAATTTATATTAAAATTCGACACGAATGCACCATGTAGTGTAGAGTGTCGTTAATTAACACAAACAAACAAAACAGCTACTCCTATCCCTACCTCATCGTGGTACTGGCCGGGGTACGAGTAACCTTAGGGAAGATCGAGTAACCAACCCTGGTGGGAACTTTGGTCGTATGCTGACAGGAAGGGGGCTTGTATGACCTTGAGCGGCTTAAGCAACTAGATGTCGCAACTGCGTACGCGCAGTACTTCGAGGCTGCATTACCGGAAGAGGGTGAGCTGGATGAAGCCTCTCTTGAGGACTGCTGGAGAACAGCAGTGGTGGAAAGAATCATGCCGTTTACGCAAAATGAACCACTAGTAAGGATCCACGCTCACACGCTCACGAACCAACAGCGACCGATTTGGTCACAGATTCTTGCATCGGAGAACCGGAACAAAACAAATGTAAAAAGAGCGTGATTGCTGGATGAGGAGAGTCTGCTCACAACCGTTCTTATTTTTCGTTCATAGCTATTTTTGTGAATTACTGGATGGATTATGATTATAATAGATAGATTGCGAACTAATGTACGACAGTATTGAGAAAATTGACCGATATGTGGTGTTATTGTAGAAATATCACAGGGAATCGGACGCGTGATTGCATGTCAAAATAAAATGATGCGATGCCTTTTACAGTATATGTGTTCGGGCGATCGTGAGCAAAGAAAGCAAGAACGCAATCGCACAAAATGAACCACCGATGCGGTGGCATTTTTCTGGTGTGCATGAAAAGACTCTGTTCACCGTTTTACAGCACTGGAGAACAATGAAGGCAGCCATCAACAATGCAGCTGAGAGCAACGTCGGGTACGTGGGACGGGATCAACGGAACGATTGGTTAGACGAGGAATGTAGGCAGATTCTGGAGTAGAATAATGCAGCGCCTGCGGTCATACTGCAGCAAGGGACCCGGCAGAACGTGGAACGTTATAGACGGAAACGGCAACAGCAGAGCCGCCTCTTTACGTCGCCTGGAGGAGACGGAGTGCGAGGAGATGGAAGAGTTGTGCCTATCTCAAGAAACACGTAAGTTCTATCAGAAGCTCAACGCATCCCGTAACGGATTCGTGCCGCGAGCCAAGATGTGCAGGGATAAGAATGGAAGCATTTCGATGGACGAGCGTGAGGTGATCGAAAGGTGGAAGCAGCGCTTCGACGAACACCTGAATGGCGCTGAGAGCACAGGCAATGAAGAACGGGACTACAAAGGAAATGCCTTCGTCAGTACTGCGGAAGAAAACCAACCAGTCCCCACTATGAAGGAGCTTAAGGATGCCATTCACCAGCTCAAGAACAATAAAGATGCTGGTAAGGATGGTATCGGAGCTGAACGCATAAAGATGGGCCCGGAGAAGCTGGTCATTTGTCTGCACTGGCTAACAGAAACTGCTAACAGAAAGTGATGGACTTTCATGCATGTTGTTCAATATTGCGCTAGAAGGTGTTATGCGGAGAGCCGGGGTACGATTTTTACGAGGTTTGTTTGTTTGTTTGCTTCGCTGATTATATGGACTTTGTCGGCCGAACATTTGAAAAGGTGGCAGCCTGTTCACCCGCCTGAAATGCGAGGCAGCAAAAGTTGGACAGGTGATGAATGCGTCCAAGCAAAGTACATGCTAGCTGGTGGGGCCGAGCGTGACAGGGCTCGCCTAGGTAGCAGTGTCACAATAGACGGGGATACGTTCCAGGTGGTCGACGAGATCGTCTACCTTTGATCCTTGCTGACGGCTGACAATAACGTTAGCCGTGAAATACGGAGGGCCATCAGTGGAAGTTGGGCCTACTATGGCTTCCACAAGAATGTTAATTAAATTTAATGTTAATTAAATCTTAAATTTGTTTTACAAATTAGGATGATAGTGTTGTCAAATCACAGAACACCTAGATATAAGAAATGAATGTAATGTTTGGAATGACTAATAAAGAAATTTAAAAAAAAAAAAATGGCTTCACAAGAAGCTCAACCCACCACCCGCGGATTTGGCTAGCATGGGGCAGAATCGAGGATGGGGAGATGTGGCTACGAACCGAGTATTGTGGCGTGAAGTTGATGATTCAGTGTTATCTGTTTAGATGTTAACTAAATAAATGAAATAGTATCATTCTAAACAATACGTTCATTTCTTATATCTAGGTGTTCTGTATTAGAAAACACTATAATCCTAATTTGGTTAAATAAAAAAAGCATTAAATAATATTTTATTAGCAACATATTACATTTAATTTGCAGTAGCAGTTCAAAATTTTTACAGGTGAATTGATTTCACCTGCTTATATGAGAAAAAACGCTTTACCGTGTCAATAGAAGATTCCAAAGATTTTGTGCACTTTTTATTTGGCATTGTGCACTAGCAGAAAGCTTAAAATAAGAAGATCATAATCGTTTGCAACTATTTCTTCAGTTTAGTGCCTTTGAAAACGTGAGTAGGGGCACAAATCGGCCATTGCGTTGTGGCGGCCATCTTTGAATTTTGAGATGTTTCACTTCTTCTTATTTCTGGCATTACGTCCTCACTGGGACAGAGCCTGCTTCTCAGCTCAGTGTTCTAATGAGCACTTCCACAGTTATTAACTGAGAGCTTACTATGCTAATGGCCATTTTTGCATGTGTACATCGTGTGGCAGGTAAGAAGATACTCTATGCCTTGGGAAGTCGAGAAAATTTCCAACCCGAAAAGATCCTCGACCGATGGGATTCGAACCCACGACCCTCAGCTTGTCTTGCTGAATAGCTGCGCGTTTACCGCTACGGCTATCTGGGCCCTTATCTGAGAATATTTCACCTTAACATTAAATTAAGTATTTTGATGCTAGATACAACAAAGAACAAGTGTTCCGCATTGTTATCTATCGAAGACTGTGATTAGTTGTCTTTATAGATGTCGATAGGTGATCTTTGACAATTTTTCATAGGGAAAGTAGTTGTACCATAGTAAATACCATATAAACTTTGAACGACCGGCGCTAAATTATAGTTTCACCGACCGAGCTGAAATTTTGCACAGTTGTTATGGGAATGGAATCCAAAAAGTGGACTTGAGCGAGAATCTGAATTTTGTCACACACTACTGTTCATGTTCATGCTTTCTCGATTGATGACATTGTATTCGTTGTTGCGCATTGTTCTAATATTGACTATGAAGGTAAAAATTATAGTTACACATCGTTTCTAGAATAGTATTAATATACCCTCTGGAGATGTAAATTATCAATATATTCGAAATTATTTTAATTTTAATTTTATTTATTCGAAAAGCTATACCTAAATATAATATTTTGCTCCATTAGGTTTACTTGGATTAATAACGAGTAATGAAACATAGACTATTGCAATGAGTTAAACTGGTTAATGTTTGTTCTTCATCACTTTGAATACCTTATCGCAGTGTTGTATTACATATGTCATAGTTCTTGTTCGATTGATTTTCAAGTGTGCATTGCACATATTAGTAACGTTACTACAAAAAAGCATACAAAAGACTTCGTATAAGCGCGGCAACTGCTTATTTTTTTCATAAGTATTCGTAATAACGTGTTTATTTTTGTTGCTTTTTAATGCATATGAGATGTACACTATATTACACCTTCCATTTTGTACATACCTGAACACTTTGAACACAATTCAACTTACAAACAATACGCAATTAAGTTTTCCTCTATAGTTGTTTGTACAGAACTCCGCTTCTTTTGGAGTATTGTTTGCAAGTTTACTATTTGGATTGTACGAATTTTCACTTTTTTCAATCATAAACAAACAAAAATTTTCAAAATATTATTATCCTTACAATCACTACGTGGACTATGACTGTCGATATCACGACCGATAAGACATTTCCAGGACATGCGTGTTTGAGAGAGGACTTTTTCCCACCGCATTGTAGGCACGAGGTGGATGTTCCTACACATACAACACCCGGTGCGCTTCGGAGTCACATGGTTGAGCTTCGATTTGTTTGTATGAGGGGGGCCAGTTCGTGGGCGGATGGAGGATACAATGTGACAATCAAGTTTGTCAGCGATGATGTTTGTATGTATTTTTCAGTAATGTCATCGTGCGTGATACGATGTTCAACAAATGTCGATTTTCTGTAGCAATTTCAACCTGCTTGGGCAATCCGATCGGAGAGCATGATAACAGGAGCTTTTCGCTGTTGGATGCATTGTTCTTAATTTGTTGGCTGACTTTACTGCTGTTCGTTGATTTATTAATCATACGAGGTCAAGCTCTCTACTTTGTGTTAGGAAAATGTAAGAGCAGATGATTGATCTATTAGTTAAAGGCAACAGGGTGTCAATTTGGAATAGTTTAACTTTACTCTGTTGATATGGCAGATGATTTTTTTTTCAGTTAAATATTTTAAATATCATGACTCTGCGTTGCATATTTCGTATTGAAATGGTTGTGTCATAGAACAACAATTGGTACAAAAATGACTTTTTTTTTCAGTTAAACGTTTATAGGCGGCGAATATGGCAAATACGAAAATATAGTGAATGATTTTTTGCCAGTTTCGTCTCCTTTTCCGTTGAAGTTAGGCAATGTTAATGTAGGTAAATAGACTAGTGTTTTCCATTTGAGACCATTAGTCGCTAAATCATAAATAAGAATGAATGAACTGAATTTGTCGACTTAAATGTACCCTGCAATTTCGGTGCCTTGTAAACAGATTTTATACTACTTTTTACTAATCCGATGCAATTTTAATTTTTTGTCTGCGTTTTGGATTTATATCGGCACGTTGGAGCTGTTCAAGAACACAAGTAAAACACACTTACTTGGCTTTAAACTGTATATTTTTTTCAACTTATTATTATTATTATTATTTATTATTTATGATCATGCTACAAAGCAATAAGAATAATACTTACAATCCCTACCGAACTAGTGTTCCTTAAAAGGGACGTTAGAGCTTATTGAAATAGCTATTTAAATTAGTCGAGTTACATTATTGAATTCAGTTTAGAGAAAGTTCTACATAAATACTATCGAACAATGAATTGATCAATATTAGATTTTATATAAAGTATAAGGTTACGCCTGAATTGTTGAATCGTTCGAGCACTCTTGATTTCTTCTGGTAATCGATTGTATGTTGCCGGCCCTAAATTTTGAAATCTTCTTCTTCCAACTTCCGTTCTAAAGCCAGTTCTCTGCAGCAAATGAGCATATCGAGTCTGATGGTGATGTGCAGCAGCATTAAAGTTCCAGTTATGATGCAGATTGAGATTGTTGAGGATTTTAAACATTATCGTGGCTGTTCGCATGATGTACAGTCCTTGTATTGGCAGAATATTATGTTCAGTGTAAAGCTGATTTGTTGGGTGCAGGTAATCCAATTTGAATATTGCTTTAACACAACTGTTTTGCTGAACTTGGATGTCTTTAAGGTATGTGTTGAAGGTTGTGCCCCAAGTCGTTATACCATATTGATACCGACTATGGATAAAAGCGAAAATATTTTTTAGTAGAACATGTTGTGGCACATATTTCGACAACTTTCTTAGAATTCCACACAACGATGCGCAGTTATCAACAGTATTTCGTATATGGCAATCCCAACGTAGCTTGTTGTCAATGTAGATGCCCAAGTATTTATAATACGAAACTTCTTCAATCGTCAATGTTGGATGAGGTGCAGCATGGTTCTCTCTAGCTCCAAAGACCATTAATTTTGTTTTGTGCAGATTTAATGACAGTAAATTGTTCTCTAGATATGCCGTTACCAGACGCAAATCGTTTGACATGTCTGCAAATAGTTCTGTTACGGATTTGCTCTTATACATGATTGCAGGTATCATCGGCGAACAGTCTAGGGTGTCCTTTAATTTGGAGCTTTGCAATATCGTTGATGTAGATAAGAAACAGCAGAGGTCCAAGATTGCTGCCCTGAGGCACTCCACAGTTACTGCTACGGTACTCACTACTAATCCCCGGAGACTCTTACTTTTTGTTGACGATTCAGCAGATAACTTCGCAACAGATCATTAGCAACGCCACGTATGCCATATCGCGTCTAGTTTTTTAGAAGAATCGAATGGTTAATCGTATCGAAGGCCTTTGAGAGATCCAAGAACACTACCCCAGCTGCCGATTTTTTATCCATACAATTCGCAATATCGTCGACTAACTCCAAAACAGCTACTTCTGTGAAGATCCATGTCTGAATCCAAATTGTTTGGGATTGAGTAGAGCAGTACTATCCAAAAAGCTTTGGAGACGCGTAGACAGAAGCTTCTCGAATACTTTGTTGATAGCAGGAAGAACAGATATAGGTCGATAGTTGCTGGGATTTTTAGGGTCACCACCTTTGAAAATAGGGTAAACGAGCGCCTTTTTCAAACAGTCGGGATAGATTCCAGAAGTAAGGCTATCGTTGAAGCTGGTGCATATAATTGGGGAGAGGACATCACTGTATTTCTTAAGCGCTGATACTGGGAATCCATCAACTCCAGTTGCTTTAGAGCTGTTTAACACTCGTATGATGTTGGATACTTCGGTTGGTGAGGCAGGTCGCAGGAATATAGATTGACCGCAAGTGTCCATAGTATTGAATTTGTTAATATTACCGTCTGAATTAAGGCAGCTAGCAGTACTATCTCCAATAGATGAAAAGAAGTTGTTGAACGCATCTCCAAGATTTTCGGGCTTAGTAATCTCAGTATCATCCACTATAAGCGTTTGTTGCTTAGTTGAATCAAGTTGATTTCCTAGCATATTGTTAATCCGGTTCCATAACTGCTTGGGATTGTTGGTCGAAAAAAGTTGTTGGTAGTATGCAGATTTGGCATGACGTTTAGCATCTGCCAGTTTTTTATTTGCATGAGTTAACAGATCTTTGACGTGCTCATCTTGGCGATTTCTCTTCCACCTTTGAAAAAGGTTGTTGGAGATTCTACCAACTTCCAAATGTCTAGATTAAGCCAAGGGCATACATTCCTCTTGACTTTGACATTTACCGATATCTGCGTAGTAAACGATTGCTTCAGCTGCATGAAACGATCCGTAACTGCCAACAGTAGTTCGTTAGGTTGCAAGCATGAGAAGTCAGTGGCTTCCAGAAACATGCGGAAGTGCAGGTCTATTTGCTGGTGGTGTACGATAGACTTGGTAAGTTTTTGACTGACTTCATAGTTGCAGTTTCAAAATGAGTCAATATATAACAATGATCACTGAGTTCGCAATCCATAGTGAAATTTGTTATTCGTCCAGATACATCAGAAGACAAACCACATGATCAAGCACGTTGTTACTTATTGGGCGAGTACTGTGAGTACTTACTGGTGTGTTTGTAGTGTCTGGGTGTGTAGTGTGGAACGTTGCGGTCGGCCGGAAGTGGAGCACGTGGAGGTTATTCTGGGAGTTGTTGGGTTGAACGCTGGGGTGGTCTACTGATGGACAGATTGCTGGGGCGAGCGGCGCGCTCTTCGAGCTCACGGATGCCCACGAATACCGGCTGGGCGAGGGCTGTGGAGGGAATGTCGGTCTCTTGGAGCGTCCACCAAACGTCCTGGGTGTCGGAGGGCTCTCAACGATGGTCTGGGTCTCTGGGATGACTTCTAGAGCCACTTGGATGCTCTTGGTAGGTTGTAGTTATTATTTATTTGTATATTTATTTGGTTTTACATCAATTAGCTTGATAAAACCTCGCCAACAACATTTCGCCAATTCACTTGGCTCATGGCCGCTTCTCTCTAATCTTGACTGCGACCCACGCTCTCCAGGTTCTGGTGCACCTGGACAATCACCTAGCTCGCTGTGCCTGCGTCTTCTTGTTCTGACCGGATTCGTAGTAAAAACCATCTTTACAGGTTGTTGTCCGGCATTATTGCACATGCCCTGCCCAGCACATCCTTCCAGCTTTAGCTACCTTCACGATACTGTGTTTGCCGTAGAGTTGAGAGTGCTCGTGGTTCATCCTTCGCCGCCACACGCCGCCGAAGATTGTCCTTAGCACTCGGCGTTCGAAACCCCAAGAGCTTGCAAGTCCTTTCGAGCATAGTCCACGTCTCATGCCCATAGAGGACTACCGATCTCATGAGCGTTTTGTACATCGTGCATTTGGTGCGGGAGTGAATCTTTCTTGACCGCAGTTTCTTCTGGAGCCCATAGTAGGCACGACTTCCGCTGATGATGCCCCTTCGTATTTCCCGACTAACGTTGTTGTCAACCGTCAACAAGGATCCGAGGTAGACGAATTTGTCCACCACCTCGAAGGTATCCCCGTCTATCGTGACACTGCTTCCTAGGTGGGCCCTGTCACGCTCAGTTCCACCTACCAGCATGTACTTTGTTTTCGACGCATTCACCATTAGCCCGACTCTTATTGCTTCGTGTTTAAGACGGGTGAACAAATCTGCCACCGTTTCATATTTTCTCCCAATAATATCCATGTCGTCCGCGAAGCAAACAAATTGTCCAGATTTCGTGAAAATCGTGCCTCGACTGTTAAGTCCGGCTCTCCGCATGACACCTTCAAGCGCAACAACAGGCACGAAAGTCCATCACCCTGTCGTAGTCCCGCCGAGACTCGAACGAACTGGAACGAATGAACGAGTCCCCGCCCGAGATCTTCACGCAGTTTTGTACACCATCCATCGTAGCTCTAATCAATCTTGTGAGCTTCCTGGGAAAGCTGTTCTCGTCCATGATCTTCCATAGCTCTACACGGTCAATACTGTCGTATACCGCCTTGAAATTGATGAATAGATGGTCCGTAGGGACCTGATACTCACGGCATTTCTGGAGTATTTGCCGCACGGAAAAGATATGGTCCGTTGTCTTGCGGCTGTCGATGAAACCTGCTTGATAACTTCCCACGAACTCGTTTGCTATAGTTGATAGACGACGGAAGAGAATCTGGGATAGCACTTTGTAGGTGGCGTTGAGGATAGTGATTGCACGATAATTTTCACACTCCAGTTTGTCGCCCTTTTTGTAGATAGGGCATATAACGCCTTGCTTCCACTCCTCCGGTAGCTGTTCCGTTTCCCAGATTCTGACTATCAGCCGATGCAGACAAGCGGACAACCTGTCTGGGCCCATCTTGAGGAGTTCAGCCCCGATACTATCCTTGCCAGCGGCCTTGTTGTTCTTGAGCTGTTGAATGGCATCCTTAACTTCCCCCATCGTGGGAGCTGGTTGGTTTCCACTAACCGCTGTGCTGACGTAGCCATCGCCTTCGCTGTCCTGACCTTCTGTGCCTGTGTTCTCTGCGCTATTCAGGTGTCGTAGTGCTGCTTCTACCTTTCGATCACCTCGTGGTACGTCCGTCAAGATGCTGCCATCCTTATCCCGGCAAATCTCAGCTCGTGGCACGAAGCCTTTGCAGGATGTGTTGAGCTTCTGATAGAACTTCCGCGTTTCTTGAGACCGGTACAGCAACTCCATCTCTTCGCATTCCACCTCTTCCAAAGCGGCGCTTTTTGTCCCGCAATAGGCGGGTCTGCTGTTTTCCGCTTTAGTCTGTATCGTTCCACGTTTTGCCGCGTACCATGCTGCAGCATTGCAGCCCGCTCTGCATTCTTCTCCTCTAAACCTCCTGGCACTCCTCGTCGAACCAATCGTTTCTTGAGCTCTGTTCCACATATCCGACAACGCTTTCGGCAGCGTCGTTAATGGCTGCTTTGACTGTCCTCCAACAGTCCTCAAGAGCAGTCCTATCGAGCTCGCCCTCATCCGGCAACGTTGCCTCGAGATGCTGCGCGTACGCATTGGCGACATCCGGTTGTTTCAGCCACTCGAGATTGTACCTGGGCGGGCGTCGGTACCGTACATCATTGATGATGGATAGTTTTGGGCGCAGTTTCATTATCACCAGGTACCGAAGGTGGCAAAATCTATCAGTCGTAGGCCGTTTTCATTCGTCAGCCGATTTGCGCTGAACCTTCCAATCGTTGGTCTGAACTCCTCCTCCTGGCCAACCTGAGCGTTCAAATCTCCTATGATGATCTTGACGTCGTGGCTTGGGCAGCGACCGTACTCGCGTTCGAGCTGCGCGTAAAAGGCGCCCTTGTCATCATCAGTGCTTCCGGAGTGTGGGCTATGCACGTTGATTATGCTGAAGTTAAAGAATCGGCCTGTGATTCTTAACTTGCACATTTATTCGTTAATCGGCCACCACCTGATCACGCGTTTTTGCTATAACTATAAAAGCTGTTCCCAGTTCACGTGTGTTGCCGCAGCTCTGGTAGATGGTATGTTACCTCTAAACATTCGCACCATCGAACCTGTCCAGCACACCTCTTGCAGCACTACGATGCCGAAACTCGGATCTTCAGTACATCGGAGAGAATGCGTGTGCTCCCGATGAAGTTGAGAGATTTTCAGTTCCACGTACCGAGTTTGTGGTCTTTGCCGATTGTACCGGTCCGTATTCTCTCGTTGACGTTCCTGTGCTGATGTGCTTTTACAGTTGGCTTGCAGGACCTGATACCAATCCCCTAGATTTCGGAGGACCATAGTGCGCAGTTTAGCTTAAAGTCCTTCTCTGACACTCGAACGATGATCAGCCGCCCCTGACATGGGGAACAGACGCTGTTGTGAGCCGCTTTTAAGGCTAAGTAGCCCGTCATTTGTTTTGGCAACAATGATGACTTTTCAGCTTGCATTTCCGAGTGATAAAACTCAGTCTAGATAGTTTATATTGACTTGAAAATGTATCACTGTACGCGCTAACATGCTTAAAGAATGCTGATACTTTTTCTGCACTGACACAGCAAAACCAACAGATTTTCTTTGATTCGAAATCGTGAGATGAATTAACAACAATCACCAACGACACGTACAAATTTCGTACAAATGGCCTACTTCGCCTAAACATGGAGTACAGACGCTCTAGGTTTGCAGAAGCAAAAAACAGAATCAAACCCCCCCCCTTCTCTGTCAACATACGACCAAAGTTCCCACCGGGGGTTGGTAACCCGATCTTCCCCAAGGTTACTCGTACCCCGGCCAGTACCACGAGGAGGTAGGGATAGGAGTTGCTGGGCAAGAGGCTAAGGACCGCACAAAGGGGTCTATTTTATTTCTGCAGGTACGCGAGGTACCAATGGTACGCCATGCCCAGCCATTTACTGTGCCATTTTGTCCATATACAAATTTAAAAAGGCCAAGTGGTTCATGGGTAACCTCTTGATCTAAACAGATTTTAGACAGACGTTAGATTTTGAACATTTTTCAACCAATCGGTCAGAAATTTATGCAAATTTCACTCAAATTTTGAAAAACTATTGATTTTTGACGTTAAACTTGAATCTAACAGTTACAGTATTGTTTTCTCATACGAAACGGTCAACTTCAAATAGCTATATCTCCGTCGTTTCTCAACCGATTCTTTTCATTTTTTTCTGTGACGTTTTTTTTTGTGGTTATGACGATATCGATGGCTGGGGCACTTCTCCAAACGGAGAGCTCCTCGATGTTCTTAAATGCACAAATCATTACATTCTAAATTATAACTAAAGGAAGGTCACACAACCCCCACTGATTTTTTTTTTGTCTCTGTGCATTCAGATCGGACTTTTTTTGACGAACTATGAAATATTAAATATTTAAAATTTTGGCTTGGATTGATACATAGCCAAACAAATGTTTTCACCGCAAAGATTTTTTCTAAGTTGAAACCAATGTTTGTTTATTTATTCATGTCTGTCCAAATATTCGGCAAAGCGTGTATTGATTCCTTCATGCTTATACTAACAAATATATCGTTAAAAATAACTGACTGTTTGCGCTCACATTACGGACGGCATCATCGGTTGCTGTTTCGCACCAACCGAGCGGCGTGCATACGAAAGTTGATTCATTCAACTTTCGTATTGTTCATTTCCCGCCTGTCCATCTGCGTTATCATCAGCCCAGCGTGATGCTTCTCTGCTTTGGCGGCAACATCCAAGCGCGCCAAACTACACAAAGCAGAACGCGCGAAAGTGATATTGTTTTCCGTACTGTGCACCTATAAAAGGTGCACCCGATTTGTATGTAGTTTAGAGTTTCATTCGTTCCCCACCGAGTAGGCACGCTGCCTCTCGGTGGCAATAAAGTTAGAAATTCAAATCGTAGCCGTTGTTCTTCGTCGTTGTCCCCGTCATCCTTCTTCCAACACAACGTAGGGCCCGTCCGCAGACGAAACATTGGTGCCGTGACCAGGATTGGCCGCCACGGAGCGACCACGGACCGACCAAACCCAGGATTGATCGCATCGCCAGCGATCTCGAAGCGAAAGTGCGAGTGAAATCCCGACGGCGATCGAAGACAACGTAACCGTTCATCCTCCTACCGAACCAACGAGTCCATCAGTGAAACAGTGAAACCTCCTTCCGGACCGTTGTGTCCACCAAGTTCATCTTCCTTCCGGACTGGCGTGTCCAAACTCGGCTCAAGCAAATCATCCTTCCGGATCGGCGCATCCACTATCCAAGTACCAAACCGGCAGTCTATCATCAACCCTCCAAACCGGCGTGTTCACATTCGGACTATGTGGCATCATGTCCGACGGCCCATCCATCCTTCCAAACGATCGTGTCAATCGGCAAAATTCCATTCACCTGCGTGTGGATCTTCCGAAGCTAGGCGCTTCATTTCTGACACGATCATCGGCAGTATCCGTTGGCGCTCAGGAATTCCGACCTTCCACTCGGCGTAGTCAGGTCACGCTTGTCGTCCGTCAAGCAGGAATCTCCCACTGGTCAACTACCAAAATACCAAACCGTGATTCCAACAGACGTTTCATCCATTCCATTGGTCGAATCAAACGGTCACCCTTTTCACCGGCGTTGTGAAACTTCCAAAGCTACTGCTTCATTCCGATTCGACCAACGGCAGCATCCACTGGCACACGGGAATTCTGGCCTTCCACTCGGCGCAGTCAGGCCAAGCTGCAATCCACGCAGCAAGAATCTCCCAACGACCAGCATCAGTACCACTCCAATCCAAAAACAACATCCCAATAGAATGAGGCATCAATCGATCGGAGCATCTAATAAATTATCATCTCCATTCAAACGGACTACACCGACACGATAGATATCCAAATCCAATCCTACCTACGGCGCAGTCATCGATCGAGCAGCGAAGCAATATTAGAAAACGAATTTTCAATTTCGTTTTGAGGCGCCGGGATGTTTGCGCTCACATTACGGACGGCATCATCGGTTGCTGTTTCGCACCAACCGAGCGGCGTGCATACGAAAGTTGATTCATTCAACTTTCGTATTGTTCATTTCCCGCCTGTCCATCTGCGTTATCATCAGCCCAGCGTGATGCTTCTCTGCTTTGGCGGCAACATCCAAGCGCGCCAAACTACACAAAGCAGAACGCGCGAAAGTGATATTGTTTTCCGTACTGTGCACCTATAAAAGGTGCACCCGATTTGTATGTAGTTTAGAGTTTCATTCGTTCCCCACCGAGTAGGCACGCTGCCTCTCGGTGGCAATAAAGTTAGAAATTCAAATCGTAGCCGTTGTTCTTCGTCGTTGTCCCCGTCATCCTTCTTCCAACACAACGTAGGGCCCGTCCGCAGACGAAACACTGACATTTCGTTATAATAAAATAAATGCAATGAGTTGATGCAAAGACCTTTTAACCTTTGAATCGTTATTCAAAAATAAAGATTAACTAATGATTGATAGTACCTGTTGAAAATTTTGAAATGTTTTGTAATTTTGAAACACACAAGATTTAAAGCAAATTTCCAACGCATTGTTGAATTAGCTAACAGACCTAGTTCCACCCTGCACGTTGTCCATTTCCCAGTCAGCTGTCAGAGTGCAGTCACGACATGCGGAGACCACAGCTGACGTTACTTCGTGGTGGCGAACGGCGGCATAAAGACAACGTTAACGTGCGTATACATTCAGGGGACCACCCTGTCGATCTCGTGTCGGGTTCGTGTGCTTGGCCGACAACTGCCGCCGGTTCTGCGCCTGTCTTCTCTTCCCCGAAGACGAATACGACGACACGGCGGTGTACAACGATTTTCTGGTTACAACCGTGTAGTCTACGTTCAGGGCGCAGCAGTATTAGTCGAGATGAAACTGGGAACGGTATCCCCGTTTAGTTGTGCGGTTCTTCTGAGTAATTTCTTGTAAAAAAAGGAGTTATTACAACTCATCACTTTTTGTGGGTGAAAATTTGCACTTGGTTTGCTGGTGATTGTGGAATTTTCTTTACGATTTCGACAGTGTTAGAAGCAATAGGCGTTAGCTAATTAGTAGTGGGGTTAGATAATTTGAATTCAGTGTCCTTTCCCTAGGGGAAGCTTTTCCCATAACCACTAGGTTTTCTTCAAATGAAAATTTCTAAGCCATATATCATGTGTCCTTCAAACTGGAGAAGTGAAAAGAAGTTTGTCGAGTGTTGGGCAAATATTTGCTCGGATAAAAAGGTTATTTCGGTGTGAAAAAGTGTTCGCATTAGAAATGTACCAGAAAGAAAATAAGAAAATTAAATATGTTCTGATGGTCACACCAGGAAAGTGAATTAAGTGCGAAAAAATAAAGAAGAAAATTAGCAGCCACTTGTGCATGATAGATAAAAACCCGGTTTGTTGAACGTGGAATGCGAAAAAAATAGAAAACAGATAATAAGATTAGAAGTACCTACAGCCTAATGCGGTTATAAAACACAAAATCTCCTGATCCAGAAAGTCTACAGTCAACGGTGGAAAGCTTACAGGCGTTCGAACAAGCGACAAGGTCTCAACAAACGTTCGCGTTCCTCTTGCAAGGTACATGTCTACGGCCAATTTCTTCGCCAGCCACCGCCTCACTTCAGTCACTAACTACATTTCGCCCACCACACTCGTTCGTGTGTTTGCTAATTAGTTTATTCTATGGATTTTTTGTGACTAGGGCATTGCACGCATATTATATCCTTGAAAGGTTTACTGGAGCACAAGGCGACCGCTGACTCTAGGGCTACTGCATACGAACGAATTCTTCGAGTTATACCTACATATATTACATTCTCTCTACGATGCCACAGAAAAGGTTTACTACTGGGCAGGGTATTCCATGTCGTGAAATACACAGCACCTTGGAATAATTGTAGCGTTGGGAAATAGAAACGGTCGAGTGTTTGACAATACTTCATCAAAAACAGTGTAAAATGTTTGTGTAAGGTGGGTGGAAAAATGTGGACAAATATAATAAAACGTGCTCACTAATTAATTATTTGAAGAATATTTACAGTGTATAAAAAATGCCAGTAGGTCTACAAAAAAAAATCAATTGAATAGAAAACGACACCCGAATCTGATTGGGTTTAATTTCTAATAACAATTGCTATATTTTACTAAGTATTTTGTGGTTCATAATCCTTTCCTTTCATGGGGCCCAGATAGCCGTAGCGGTAAACGCGCAGCTATTCAGCAAGACCAAGCTGAGGGTCGTGGGTTCGAATCCCACCGGTCGAGGATCTTTTCGGGTTGTAAATTTTCTCGACTTCCCAGGGCATAGAGTATCTTCGTACCTGCCACACGATATACGCATGCAAAAATGGTCATTGGCATAGTATGCTCTCAGTTAATAACTGTGGAAGTACTCATAAGAACACTAAGCTGAGAAGCAGGCTCTGCCCCAGTGGGGACGTAACGCCAGAAAGAAGAAAGAAGAAGAATCCTTTCCTTTGTATTGAGAACGAACTTTGGTACCGCAATCCGTAGTCAAATTAATCACTGGGGTGAGCAGGTTGATACCAATTTGTACTTCTTCCCAAGGATGCTGAATATTTCTTTGGCGTCACAGACATTTCCTTTTTTACTTACTGGCCGAGCGGTTAGTGTCGTTAGGCATTCAAACGCATCGTGTCATGGAGTGTGGGTTCAATTCCCGCTTCAGCCGATGAAAATTTTCATCAGGAATATTTCTCGGCTGTGCCACTGGAGCATGCTTGTCCGTTGTCTAGTGTTAAGTAACAGTCTGTGCAGCTAAATGACTGAAGACGGTGTCCGTGTCTTTTTATAACCGATTAAACCCAAAAATAAATAAGCCATCACAGTCGTTAGGAACCACAAACAGAGCTTGTCTATAGATGGCTAATGATGATTTCAATATTTTTTTATTTCAACAAGGTTAGCTTTGAATAGAAATATTTACAGTTTTTGAAGGTGTAAGCAATACTGTTAAAAAAGCCAGTACAAGACAATCCGCTAGTGCTAAGGCTATATGCAAGCATTGAGTGTTTGAAATGCTTTGTAAGCTTAACTGTGAACTGCTGAACTCATTCCTAAAATCAAACAGCATTTTTTTTTCGTTCCTAAAACTGTTTATTCTTGTAATACGTACTAATTTCGAGATTAATTGCCTACATCTAGGTTGATTTGCAAAGTTTTATTTTGCAATAATACAATTAAATAAACGAGTTGTAAGAATTTCGACAGCATTTTCAGATTCAGCAGAGCCAATACTAAATTTGGGTATTTTTATTCTAAGACATCTCGTGTTATAATATGGCACATTCCACACATCAACGACAGTTATCCTAACAAAAAATAATTTTGCTAAATTTCAAACTTTGAAATATTCTTAAAGCTATACACAACATGAAAGACAATATTTATAATTGTATGAAAATATAATATGATTGAAATACCATTCCATTTTAGGTATGTTCCTAAAGTGTATATAAGTATAACTTTATTGGTGCGAAGTTGAGAATGATTAAAACAAAATTTCTGAAAATGTCATGCATCGTAGTTTTTTAATTAACATAGGATAATCCTAATGTACATCAACTTATGTGCCTGGTTTTATTGCTGGCAACAAATAATAGTTCCTTAATGCGCTTTTTTTTAAATTGTCCTATTGTTGTGACTTCGCGTTACGAAAATAGCCTAATTTATGAAATTGTAGAAAAAAACTTCTTAAAGAATTCTTATATTTTGGATTCTTTTGAGTATCGTCAAATTACTTGTGTCCTTTAAAAAAAAACAAAATCGAACGTTTCTTCGAAAAAGCTACACTAGATGCAATGCTATGGTGTTGCGTTAACGTAAATTTGGTTTAAATTGAACATTTTTCACGGATTTCAATGATTTGTTTAAAATATCGTTGACAACCAACTGAATGCAGGAAAACGGGTACGACGGTGAACCTCATTGGCTCGCCTTACTCATATTTTTCTAAACAGTTGTATACTGCCCATAAACGTATGTCAGTCCCATGTTTGCTGGATTTCCTATTCAAATGGGACAATTATGCGTTTATGGGCAGTATAATTTAGTGTTGAAATTAACTCAAAAATAAAAATCAGGGGATTCTATGTCGGGGTGAAATTGATCACTTGTCAACCAATTGTTAGTTTTGAAAACAATTTTACATAGGGTCGGTTTTCCCTTAGTAGACAGTCCCCTATAGTCGCACTAGTGGCCTTTTTACGGCCGTTTTGGCTATCAATCTTTCAAAACATTTTTTGACATGAAGGTCAGGAGCTATTTATCTAAGTACCATTGATATACAGCTTGATTTTGTTCGAAAAATGATCGAAATAATGAGTTTTGCTTAAAATCTGAGCTCCCTTGCGTCTATAGTTAACCTATTGTTCCTGTGCTACTACTGAGAGAAACTATTTTTTTATTTTACGAAATAATTGATGAATTAACTTTTTTTTAACATCAAACGAAAGCGTTTGTTCCAACACTTTGTAGGAAAAATATAAAAGTTTTATAAAAAGACGGTTTTGATAAGTATTTTGCCAACGCCGTGATGCTAGTGCTATTATATGAACAGAAATTAGAAATAGTGCTAGTATTGGCACATGTATTCCTATAGTGGAACACGCGATAATAAATACAAACTTTTGAGTTTTCGTAGTTTTCATATTTTTCCCACAAAACCAGGAGAAACAGCTTTCAGATGATGTAAAAATAATGACGCTAGCGTTATTTTTCGATTTTATACGAATTTTGTTCTAAGCTATGCGGCTATTGGTACATCGACCCTACATAATTTAGACTCCCTGAATCCGAATAAGCTTGCTCAGTTCTTAATAATACAATACTATTAATAAATAATTAATTTTCACGAATACCCCGCAGAAAACGCCTAAATGTAGGCAATTTCGAAAGAAACTTCCTAAATATCTAAAAGAAATACAATTACAGTGCCTTACCGTTTTAGACAACAAGGCGTGATTTTTAAGTTGCCAAATTGGGGATACACATTGCCAAAATCGGGATTTTGAAATGCTTGTTTTTTTTTTATTATTGTAATCTCCAAGAGTACCAGAAAATGCATGGCAACTATAACAAATGTTGTAAACCTGGAGCCTTTTTGAGTTCAGCTCTTGACCCAAAAACATAGATATCATGCACTGATTATATGCACTATCTGAAAAGCACACTCTTTGTACACAGAACAAAAGAAGATGAAATATATCCATCAACTATTTACAGAAAGGTCCGTAAAAATCGCAAGCCTTTCTTGGATCATGTCACTTTTTCAATGCTTTTATCGAGAGACTCGGGAAATATTTTGCTGAGAGTAGTAAAATGAATGATTAGAGATTGGAAGAATTTTTTTGAAAAAAAAAAAGATTATCTCGTTAAAGAAGTAATGTGTGATGGAATTGTTGAAGCAATATGAGAAGTAATTTTCAAATAAAATAGTTCTGAAAATGGTTGAAAGTTTTGCAGTTGAAATCCCAAGTTTTCATTCATTTTATTGAGTTTATTTTTTTTCACAAAAATACCGTTATATTTTTTAACGAATTCTTGAAGAAAATGTTTGTATTTCCACCAATTGATGCTTCTGATGAAAATACAATCGATACAATTGAAGATACAATTTCGACTTTATTTCTGCGGGATTTTCTGTAGAACTCGTAACATTGTCAACAAAATGTAGCTTAGATGTAATAATCATTACTTCTAAATAATAAATAAATAAAAGATAAAACCATGAAATATATGATTTTAATGTATCATTCGATAGATCTCAAATCCTTCTATCACTCAAATGTGTAAACATAACGATTAATTTTAAATTTTCCTACAAAAAGCCTTGCACCAATAATAGGAACAGTTCTTTAGTGGAGATATGTTTTAAGAATGGTTCCTTTAGTGGGCGCAAACCATGATTTCTTATGGAGCCTCCACTATGGGTATTTGATCCACCACTGTAGGTACAAAGAGGCAAAAAAAATTAAGCAACAAAATTGTTTTAAATAGTTTTAACGGTTAAAATGCATGAATATTATTCGATTACATGTATCATTTTTGCATCGTGCATCATAGAAAAATGTCACATAATCTTTATTAGTACGAAACACGCCAAAAACACACTACCCCACTATCGAGCCACCTCCACTAAGGAGTGTTTGCCCTATCAGTTTTTTTGGTGATGGTAATGTAGAGGCGCCTGCAAATGCCAATACTAAACATCCAAATATTCTTCTTACCCATCTTCCAGCTGTCGCAATGATGTGATCAGAAAAAAACTCTTGACTGCTGATAGAAGCTTCTATTTGGTCTAGTATAGATAATTTTCAACTGTTAGTATTAGATAAATGCGACGGGAAGGAGGAAAGCAATTTATAACAATGCAATGTCCAAAGAATTTTGAAAATGGGCTTTTGTTTTATTCGTTCTTAGAATCCCTCCATGAACGTTTTTCAATGACTAGGGGCTGTTCATTAACCACGTGGTCATTTTTTGGGGTTTCAGACACCTCCCTCTCCTCGTGGCATTTGTCCATACACAAATATTTGTATGAACCGTTGGCATTTTCAGCTTCAATTTACGGCGAGATTTTCCGTTCAGTGTTGGTCACGAGTCACCTGCGTCTCCACCACAAGGGATGCCAGGTTGGAAGACATGTCTTCCATTGAAAGACATTTGAGTCGTGTGGAAGACATTTGGAAGACGGAAGATTATTGGAATACTTTTCAGAATTTATGAAGATATTTGGAACACAATTTTAAATTATTAGCAATTTTAAAATTTCTAGATTTGAAAAAAAAAATATATATGAGATGAAAATTACCCAGATAGCCGTAGCGGTAAACGCGCAGCTATTCAGCAAGACCAAGCTGTGAGGGTCGTGGGTTCGAATCCCATCGGTCGAGGATCTTTTCGGGTTGGAAATTTTCTCGACTTCCCAGGGCATAGAGTATCTTCGTACCTGCCACACGATATACGCATGCAAAAATGGTCATTGGCATAGTAAGATCTCAGTTAATAACTGTGGAAGTGCTCATAAGAACACTAAGCTGAGAAGCAGGCTCTGTCCCAGTGGGGACGTAACGCCAGAAAGAAGAAGAACAAAGATTCTTCCAGAGTTTCTTCTAGGAACTCTTGTAGAGATTTATCAAGACATTCTAGTAATGCAATTGAGTATTATTCCATAGAATCATCAAAGTTATTCAAGAATTCTTACAAGGAATTGTTGAAATCTGTTTTAGTGTTTTTTTGTGTTTTTTTTACGAGTTCATAAAATAAGTAAACAGATTCTTATATGATTTTTTCTTGAGATTGCTACAATTGTTGCTTCTGAAATTATCCCAGGCATCTGTAGGATATCTGTCAAGATTTTTTTCACTGGTTTCTACTGAAACTCCTTCAGAATTCCTTCAACCTAGGGCAACTTCACCGGTGGTCCAAATTGTTGAACCATGTTATAAATTGGAGCTTGCATTGGTGTTGCAAATATTTTTCAATTTTATTTTATACCAGTTTTCTGGTCTATTTCTTGGAACAGGCTAACTGCCTGATTCAATTTTGGTCGGATTTGGACCAAGATTTGAACTGTTCTAAAACTGGTTCGATACATGTTTGACTACTGCCACCGTATCTAGTTCCTACTCATTTGAGGTAAGTAAAAACAGGAACAATATTCCATCGCAGCTGTTTTCAAACAATATTTATTCATCTTCCAGCGATTCGCTCTGCAATTAATTCGGCTAAATATTCCTTCGGAGAATCCTTCAGGAACTGGGCTTCGTGGCCGTGCGGTTAGTGTTACCAAGCATTCAGCCGCATCGAGTCAAGGAGTGTGGGTTCGATTCACTCCGGAAAACTATTCGACAGGAACGTATTTCGGCTGTGTCACTGGGCGTTGCATGCTAGTTCGTTGTCTAGTGCGGTGCTTCCTTCAAAGGACATAACCGTCCACTGGAAGCATTAACGTGTCCGTGTCTTAGTTAAAAAAAAATAAAAATAAATAAAGGAACTCATACAGGACACCTCTAGGAATCATCAGGGTATTTATCCCGGAAATTGTTTAGGAAATCGTCCAAGGATTCCACCACGAATTACTACGGGAATATGTTTATGTATTCCACAACGAAGTTTGCCTACAGATATCTTCAGGAGCTCTTCCAGGAATTCTTTTGAAGTTCCTCCGATTTGTCCAACAAAATTTCCAACAGGAACTCCTCTGGAGATTTCTTTCAGGCTGTCATCCGGGAGTTTGCTGCAGGAATTCCTCCTCCGGGGATTTGCTGCAGGAATTTTTCTCCATGGATATCGTCCAGAAATTCTTCCGGGGATTTCCTCCTGGAATCTCTTTTAGAATTTTCTTCAGAAATTTTTCTAGGGATTTGTACTAGGATTTTGTCCGGAGGTTTAGTCCAGGAATTATCTAGGGGATTTTTCCGGAAATTTGTTTCAACAATTTTTCCGGGGATTTTTTTTCCAGAAATGCTCCAGAAATTACTCAGTGGATTCCGTCCAGGAATTCCTCTGGGGATTTAGTCTAGAAATCCATTAAGATTTTCTTCAGAAATTCGTTCTGAGACTTTTTTAGATAATTTATCCGAAGATTTGCACCAGGAATTTCTCCAGAGATTTCGTCAAGGAATTTCTCCGTACATTTCTTCCAGGATTTCTTCTGAATATTTCATCCAGTAATTCATCAACAAACTCCTCCGGAGATTTTCCCCAGAAATTGTTTCGGCGATTTTTCCAGAGAATTTTTCAAAAGATTTCCTCCAGGAAGTTCTTTGGAGATTTGCTCCAGGAATTCCTCAGGGGATTTCAAGGATTACTCCGGGGATATCCCCAACATCAATGCCAGGGATTTGCTCCAGGAATTCCTCAGGGGATTCTCAATAGCATTTCCTCCAGGAATTTACTTCAGGAATTCCTCCAGAAAATTTTCCGGGAATTTCCATCAGATTTTTTTTTGGGGATTTGCTATAGGAATTCCTTCGTAGATTTCCACCAGGAATTTCTCCGGAGATTTTTTCCTAAAATGGCATTTTTAGGAATTTTTTTGAAGCTCCACCGGGAATTCATTCAAATTTTCCTCCGTAGTTCGTCCTGGATTTTTGCCTATCTCCAAGAATTCTCCATAGTTCCTCAAATACAGTCAAACCACCCTCAGTCGATATCTGAAAGGACCACCGACATGGAAATACCGAGTCATGGAACAGAAATGCTTTGGAAAGTTGTATGAGGGGACCATCATAGTTACCATGAAATGATGGGTTTTTGTATGGTTCCATGTGTCAATATCGAATAATGGAACATCGACTCATGGGAGTTTCAATATGATTTCTCGGAAATGCTCCAGAGCTCCTCTAGGAGTTTTTCTGAAGTTGCTTCGAAAAAATCACAATATTTGTACAGAGTTCCTCAGAATTTGTACAGAGTTCCTCAGAATTTGTACAGAGTTCCTCAGAAAATTTCTAAAAAAATCTCCGGGAATTTCTCTAGACTTCCTCCAGGAATTCATCCAGAGTTCCTCCATGTTTTTGTTTAAGTCCTTTAAGGAATTATTTTGGATGTTCTCTGGCAATTCTTCTGAATTTCGTCCAGCAATTCCTCGGAACGTTCTCCGGATTTCCACCAGATTTCTTCCAGAAATTCCTATGGAGCTCCTCCAGTGATTCCTCGAAAGTTCCTCCGTAATTCTTGGAAGGTTCCTCCGATGTTCTTTTTTAACAGTGAGAATTGGTTCGAACTCCCCCCTTAGTTTCTACAGGAATTTCTCCAGAGTACGTCAAGCAATTTTCTTGGAGTTGCTCTAGGAACGGCCTCCGCAATTCCTCCAGAAAACACATATGAAGTTTCTCCAGCAACGCCTCCTGATTCCACCCAGAAACCTTCCTTTGGAGGTTCTCTTAGGATTTTGTCCAGAGTTTCTGCAGGAATTCCTTTAGAGTTCCTTCGGGAATTCTTTCGAAGCTTCACCGGTAATTAATTACGGAGTTTTTTTTTTTAGCAATTGTTTTGGATTTTATCCAGCATATCCTCCGAAGTTCCTCCAAAGCTCCAGGAGAACTCCGGAGGAACTGCTGAAGGAACTCCGGAAGAATTGCTGGAGAACTCGAAAAGGAATTCATGGAAATCCGAGAAAAAAAAAACTTGAAGGAATTCCTGAAAGAACTGTGCACAATTCCAAAGGCAGCTATGAAGGAAATCCAAAGTACTTCCCGGTGGAGCTTAGGAGGAACTTCGGAGGATATGCTGGATATTTTTTTGGGGAAATCCCCTTGAGGTGGTCCCGGTGTTTATTTCTGGAGTAAAACTCCGGAGGAATTGCTATTTAAGATCCCCTGGGGAATTTATGGAGAAAATCCCCGGAGGAGTTCTTGGGGAAAATTTCCGGAGGAATTCTTTCAAAAAATCTCCGGTGGATTTTCTAAAGCAAAAATGTCAGATGATATGCTCGGAAGAATTCCTGGAGGAATTCCTAGAAGAAATCTCAGGAGAAATTAACTGAAAAATCCCCGATTGAATTTCTCGATGAATTTCTGGACGAAATCCTGGAGCAAATCTTCGAAGTAATTTCTGGAGAAAATCTCCCGTGAAATTCCTGGTGCAAATCCCAGAAAAATTCCTGAGGAAATCTCCGAATAAATTCTCTGAAAAATCCCCGAAGGAATTTCTGGAGAAAATCCTCGGAGGAATTTCATAATTTTATCCCGGAGGTAATTATTAATGAAATCTTTGGAGGTACTTCTAGAGTAAATCCCCGGAAGAATTTCTGGATGAAATCCACAGAGGAAATCTTGGACAAAATCCTCGAAAGATTTGCTGTTCTAAATCTCTTGAAAACTTCTGGAGAAAATCCCGGAGAAGTTCTTGGGGGAAATCACCGGAAGTATCTTGGAAAAAATCTCCGGAGGAGCAAATTGTCAGAGAATTTCTGGACCAAATCCCCAGAAGAATTCCTGGAGAAAAAACCCTGGAGGAGCTTCGGGAGGAAATCCTCGGAAGTGCTTTCTTGAGGATATCCGCAGAGAAGTTCTTGAAGGAAATCCCCGAAGAATTTCTGCACAAAATCCCTAGAGTAATAGCTATTGAAAATCCTCTGAGAAATTCCTGGAGAAAATTTACGGAGGAGTGCTTAGGGATATCGCCGGAGGAATCCTTTAAATTCCCTAAGGAAACCCCGGACGAATTCCCTGGAAAAAATAATCGGAGAAATTTCTGTTTTCAATCCTTAGAGAAATTCATGGAGGAAATTTCTTGAAAAATTCTCTGAAAAATCCCCGAAAGAATTTCTGGAGAAAATCCTTAGAGGAATTCCTTAATGAATTTCTCGACGAATCACCAGAGAAAATCCTGGACCAAATCCCCCGCAGAAATTGCTGTATGAAATCCTCTGAGGAACTCCTGGATAAAATACACGGAGGAGTTCTTGGGGGAAATCTCCGGGGGAATGCTTGGAAAAATCTCCCGAGGAATTTCTGGATGGCTCAATCGGGGAATCCTTTGGAGCTCCTCGATTTGTCCAGAACTATTTCCGTAGTTTTTCCAGAAATTCTTGCGGGGTTCTTCCAGGAATTCCTCTGAGTTTCTCTGAATGTTCCTTCATTCTTCTTCCGGGACTTACTCCAGAGTTCCTCCGGAAATCCTCCACAGTTTCATAAAGGAATTCCACCACAATTGATCTGGGAATTTCTCCAGAGTTTCTACAGGAATTCCTCCAGAGTTTTTCCAACAATACTTCCAAAGTTTATCTGGAGCACCACTGGAAATTTATTGGCAGTTCTTCCGGAAAAAAGCGAGGTTTTTTCAACAGTGTTGTATAAAATACAACGGTGAGACGATTAAAGTGTAAAAACACAGATTTCAGAGATATTTCATATATTATATGTGGACAAATCCATAAATTTATGCTTTTCATCAGGACACTTCAGAGAAATCTGTAACGAATACATTCCACAGTGGAATCTATGGCAGGAAATTCTGAATCTCTGTAGTTAATAGTGCAGATAGTTCCTAAAGAATGCTAAAAGGAATTCTAGGGTAACTTGTTTGAAAACTGTTTACGAAATTTTTAAGATCGCGAGAAGAATTCATAGAGGAGTACATGGACTACTTATTGCAAAACCGATTGAGAAATTTGCTAATGTCTGAAGAAAACCATAAAAAATACAGTCGCCTCTCCACATCTCGATATCGAAGGGACCATCGAGATAGGGAGAGATCGAGACAGAGAACAAATTTGTCGATGAATACTAGATTAAGATATTCTTTGTAAAATACAGGATAAATTGTTGCAAAAATCCATGATTAAACATATGAAGAAATTCTTGGACGAAGAACAAAAAATTTCTGGATGATTGGCTTGGAATATCATAGAATATTTCTGAAGGAACTCGTAAAGAAGTATTCTGCTAGAAATTGTATTAATAGAATTGTTCATTCAATTTATTCTTTTTGCATGCTAAGAGGAATACATTCATATTATCTTGGAAGAATCCTTTCGATATTTTTTTAGATACATTTATGGAAACATAACTGGAGAATTTCGTGAATAAATAAATGTAGATATATTTTTAGAAGGTTCATGTAGCAATCTGTGAAGGTATTCCTTAGACGAGTTTTCTGGTTGAACTCCAGATGAATTCTCAAGAATAAATATTCATAACCAAGGGGACTTCCGATAAAATTGAAATCTGGTTTAAAATAAAGCCATGCACAGATTAAGCTTATGCCTGACAAGCATGGTAGCATGGTATGCTAGAAGAATTAGCTGTGAAGAATTTCTTTGAAGAACTTCCTCAACAATAATCTCAAACATGATAAAAGAGAGCCTTTTTTTTTGACAATAGCATAGCATAGCAATAGCATAGACTGACTGTAATGTCAATGGTTGCTACTCCGTGATTGATCGGAACTGGTTAGAATTGCACTACGATCCAAATGATAAGGGATGGGAGTTTCCGCTTACTCTCGAAGTGCAATTTTAGCAATCTTAATATTATTGATCAATAACGGCGCCGGCCAAGTCCGTTACAGTCAGTTGGGAATGGGGAAGGAATGGTTTGGGTGTAATGATTGTTGCTTTTAAGAGACCGAGAATACTCTGCACTCCACAACCACCACGGGAAGGGTGTTTATTAGTGAGAGAGGAAAAGATCTGGGAGTCACCTCTGGTCGGTATGCGATCCATGGACAAGGGGGAATATACGACTTGTATTTAAAGCTAGTTTTGTATTTTTTGTCTCGAGAAGTTTTTGAAAAAATACGTCAACATCTATAATGTCGAACAATTCAAAAGACGTTTTCATTAATGACGAAAACTGAAAATTGCATGTATATATTTAACTTAAATGAAACAGGAATAATGCCAACAACTTGTAGTGACGAACCATACATAGTTTGTTTGAAAATTACATATGAGTATTACTGTGCATTTTGTCTCGATATGTAGAAGTTTTAGAAATACGTCAACATTCACACCCCAGACAACCAAAATGTACGTATAACGAAATCACCTGGAGGCTCTATATGTGCAAAATTTCACTTATAAGATGTTGCGAACGGCCTTCTACGTACAAAAGTGGAGGCGATATTGCGTACATATATTATGTGATGCCATAATAACATACAATGCGAGTGTATATAATATTCTACCGAACTAACCTGCAATATTATGCGACATAACTTATGATAACAAATGATGATTTGACAGCTGCTACGGATTGATCCGACTTACTTTGTACGTGTGTACGGGACGAAACAAAATGTACAAATGAACTCAGAAAAGAAGTGTTTTAAGCAGGGCTGGCATCAAACTCGCACAATGCGCGCAAAGAGCAGAATTTTAACCACTGCACAAGAGGAGACAGACGCGCGCAAAGTGTAACAACACGAACACAATGAGGGCACGCAGTAGGAAAGAGAGTGTAAGCGATTACGCAAAAGAGTAATGCTGACGGAGTGTGTTTGGCAAAACATGCTCAAAGTGTACACAATTTGGCTCTTTTTACCTTATAACATGGGTATTTTTAAAACGAGATCAACGAATAGATGTCGGATATTGATGTCCGTAGTTGTTTTGGAATTCAAGATGTCGACTTCCGGTTGTGAAAAGCGTTTCAAACCCATGCAATATGGGTATTTTTGGAAACGGGGCCGATGAATACATAACGGAAATCGATGACGGATGTCGTTTTGGAATCCAAGATGGCGACTTCCGGTTTGTGAAAATCACTTTGAACCCATGCAAATATGGGTATTTTTGGAACGGGGCCGACGAGTAGATGACGGAAATCGATGTCCGACGTCATTTTGGGAATCCAAGATGGCGACTTCCGGTTTGTGAAAATCAATTTGATCCCATGCAATATGGGTATTTTTGGAAACGGGACCGACGAGTAGATGACGGAAATCGATGTCTGGCACCAATTTGGAATCTCAAGATGGCGACTTCCGGTTTGTGAAAAGCGCTTCAAACCCATGCAATATGGGTATTTTTGAAAACGGGGCCGACGAGTAGATGAACGAAAATCGATGTCCGGTGTCGTTTTGAAATCCAAGATGGCGACTTCCGGTTTGTGGAAATCACTTTAAACCCCATGCATATGGGTATTTTTGGAACGGGACCGACGAGTTAGATGACGGAAATCGATGTCTGGCACCAATTTTGGAATCCAAGATGGCGACTTCCGGTTTGTGAAAAGCGCTTCAAACCCATGCAATATGGGTATTTTTGAAACGGGGCCGACGAGTAGATGAACGAAAATCGATGTCCGGTGTCGTTTTGAAATCCAAGATGGCGACTTCCGGTTTGTGGAAATCACTTTAAACCCATGCAATATGGGTATTTTTGGAACGGGACCGACGAGTTTATGACGAAAATCGATGTCTGGCACCAATTTGGAATCCAAGATGGCGACTTCCGGTTTGTGAAAATCACTTCAAACCCATGCAATATGGGTATTTGGGGAACGGGGCCCGACGAGTAGATGACGGAAATCGATGTCTGGCACCAATTTGGAATCAAAGATGGCGACTTCCGGTTTGTGAAAATCACTTCAAACCCATGCAATATGGGTATTTTTGGACGGGGCCGACGAGTAGATGCCGGAAATCGATGTCCGTTGTCGTTTTGGAATCCAAGATGGCGACTTCCGGTTTGTGAAAATCACTTTAAGCGCATGTAATATGGGTATTTTTGGAACGGGGCCGACGAGTAGATGACGGAAATCGATGTCTGACGCCATTTTGGAATCCAAGATGGCGACTTCCGGTTTGTGAAAATCACTTCAAACCCATGCAATATGGGTATTTTTGGAACGGGACCCGACGAGTAGATGACGGAAATCGATGTCTGGCACCAATTTGGAATCAAAGATGGCGACTTCCGGTTTGTGAAAATCACTTCAAACCCATGCAATATGGGTATTTTTGGAACGGGGCCGACGAGTAGATGCCGGAAATCGATGTCCGTTGTCGTTTTGGAATCCAAGATGGCGACTTCCGGTTTGTGAAATCACTTTAAGCGCATGTAATATGGGTATTTTTGGAACGGGGCCGACGAGTAGAATGACGGAAATACGATGTCTGACGCCATTTTGGAATCCAAGATGGGCGACTTCCGGTTTTGGTGAAAAATCACTTCAAATCCCATGCAATAATGGGTATTCTTTGGAAACGGGTACCCGGACGAGTAGATGCCAGGAAAATCGATTGTCCGTTGTCGTTTTGGAATCCAAGATGGAACTTCCGGTTTGTTGGAAATCACTTCAAAACCCATGGCAATATGGGTATTTTTGGCAACGGGGCCGACGAGTAGATGCCCGGAAATCGATGTCCGTTGTCGTTTTGGAATCCAAGATGGGCGACTTCCGGTTTGCAAAAAATCGCTTCAAACCCATGGCAATTTGGGTACTTTTGGCAACGGGGGCCGAGCGAAGTAAGATGCCGGAAATCGATGTCCGTTGTCGTTTGAATTCCAAGATGGCGACTTCCGGTTTGTGAAAATCACTTTAAACCCATGCAATATGGGTATTTTTGGAACGGGACCGACGAGTGATGACGGAAATCGATGTCTGGCACCAATTTGGAATCAAAGATGGCGACTTCCGGTTTGTGAAATACTTCAAACCCATGCAATATGGGTATTTTTGGAACGGGGCCGACGAGTAGATGCCGGAAATCGATGTCCGTTGTCGTTTTGGAATCTAAGATGGCGACTTCCGGTTTGTGAAAATCACTTCAAACCCATGCAATATGGGTATTTTTGGAACAAGACCGACGAGTAGATGACGGAAATCGATGTCTGGCACCAATTTGGAATCCAAGATGGCGACTTCCGGTTTGCAAAAATCCCTTCAAACCCAAGCAATATGGGTATTTTTGGAACGGGGCCGACGAGTAGATGACGGAAATCGATATCCGGTGTCGTTTTGGAATCCAAGATGGCGACTTCCGGTTTGTGAAAATCACTTTGAACCCATGCAATATGGGTATTTTTGGAACGGGGGCCGATGAGTAGATGACGGAAATCGATGTCTGAACGCCATTTTTGGAATCCAAGATTTGTGAAAATCACTTTAAACCGGATTTCGCCATCTTGGATTTCAAATTGGTGCCAGACATCGATTTCCGGCATCTACTCGTCGGTCCCTTTCAAAAATACCCATATTGCATGGGCTCAAAGTGATTTTCACAAACCGGAAGTCGCCATCTTGGATTCCAAAACAACACCGGACATCGATTTTTCGTCATCTACTCGTCGGTCCCGTTCCAAAAAATACCCATATTGCATGGGTTTGAAGTGGATTTTTCACAAACGGAAGTCGCCATCTTTGATTCCAAAAACGACACCGGACATCGATTTCCGGCATCTACTCGTCGGTCCCGTTCCAAAAATACCCATATTGCATGGGTTCAAAGTGATTTTCCACAAACCGGAAGTCGCATCTTGGATTCCAAACAACACCGGACATCGATTTCCGGCATCTACCTCGTCGGTCCCGTTCCAAAAATACCCATATTGCATGGGGTTTGAAGGGATTTTTTGCAAACCGGAAGTCGCCATCTTGGATTCCAAATTGGTGCCAGACATCGATTTCCGTCATCTACTCGTCGGTCCCGTTCCAAAAATACCCCATATTGCATGGGTTCAAAGTGATTTCCACAAACCGGAAGTCGCCATCTTGAATTCCAAAAACAACACCGGACATCGATTTCCGTCATCTACTCGTCGGCCCCGTTCCAAAACATACCCATATTGCATGGGTTTGAAGTGATTTCACAAACCGGAAGTCGCCATCTTTGATTCCAAAACGACACCGGACATCGATTTCCGGCATCTACTCGTCGGTCCCCGTTCCAAAAATACCCCATATTGCATGGGTTTCCAAAGTGATTTTCACCACAAACCGGAAGTCGCCATCTTTGATTCCAAAACGACACCGGACATCGATTTCCGGCATCTACTCGTCGGTCCCGTTCCAAAATACCCATATTGCATGGGTTTGAAGGGATTTTTTGCAACCGGAAGTCGCCATCTTGGATTCCAAATTGGTGCCAGACATCGATTTCCGTCATCTACTCGTCGGTCCCGTTCCAAAAATTCCCATATTTGCATGGGTTCAAAAGTGATTTTCACAAACCGGAAGTCGCCATCTTGGATTCCAAAACAACACCGGACATCGATTTCCGTCAATCTACTCGTCGGCCCCGTTCCAAAAATACCCATATTGCATGGGTTGAAGGGAATTTGCAAACCGGAAGTCCGCCATCTTGGATTCCAAAAATGACGTCAGACATCGATTTCCGTCATCTACTCGTCGGCCCCGTTCCAAAAATACCCATATTGCATGGGTTTGAAGTGATTTTTCACAAACCGGAAGTCGCCATCTTGGATTCCAAAATGGCGTCAGACATCGATTTCCCGTCATCTACTCGTCGGCCCCGTTCCAAAAAATACCCATATTACATGCGCTTAAAGTGATTTTCACAAACCGGAAGTCGCCATCTTGATTCCAAAACGACAACGGACATCGATTTCCGGCATCTACTCGTCGGCCCCGTTCCAAAAATACCCATATTGCATGGGATCAAAATGATTTTCACAAACCGGAAGTCGCCATCTTGGATTCCAAAATGACATCAGACATCGATTCCTTTACCTACTCGTCGGTCCCGTTCCAACAATACTCCCATATATTCCAATATAAGCTCCTATAGAAGCATTCGGTAGGTACTCAATGAGCCACACAAAGAGTGTGTGTTCACCATTTTCTATCAACACTTTGTGTCGAAGGATGCATTGCAGCGAGAGCAGAAACCACAAAGAGGCGTCAAAGAGGGAAGAACCAGTGAGAATGTGTAGCTGTCGCACTGCACTCAAATTCATGATCAACACAAAGTGCGCGCTCTTTGTGTTTGTCTGTTTTCACTGAGGAGATGCCAGCCCTGGTTTAAGCGAGGAAACTCATCAAATCTGACGAGTTTTATCCACGGTGTTTAGCGAGTTTGATGTAATTAGTATGAATAAACAGCTGTAACGTAACTTCATGCGATTTTCTGGTTGTCTGGGCAATGTCGAACAATTCAAGAGATAATTTTTAATAATGTCAAAAAAGAGAAAAAATATAGTATATTGAATTGTAAAGAAAAAAGCATAGTGACGACCATACAAAGTTTTGTTTTAATATTACATAAAAGTTACGCTTTCAAGCAAAAATATGTATCATAACTCCCGCGACGAAAACACGCGCGGAATCCGTCAGCAAAATCAATCGACGACGCAAAAACCGACTGTCCTGCTTGGGCTTCACGAAGCACTACTCAGATAAAAGAGAGCCTTTTTTTTTGACAATTTTTTAAAAAACTTCCTAGATTCTTCAAATGTTGCTTTTGGAGTATGAAGATTTTGTACGGGAGTTCTTCAAAGTGTCATGCGAAGGAAAGAGAAACAACAAAATGTTGAAGCTGGTAATTCAATAGATGGAAAATGGTACACTGCAAGATAAGTAATTATTTATAATCTTTTCTCAAGAAAGTTAGTTACAGGATAGTTAAAACCTCTGTAATGATTTACAAATAACTACCACACATGAAACAAATTTCTCAAGATGTTCCATTCAGAATCTTTCTTTATCCTTCTATCCTTTTTTTGACTTCTGGTTTCTAGAATTTGCTAGAAGCCTAGAAATTCCGAGCTCGTATCGCACACCAAATTCAAACCAAGCATAAAGTGTTCTGCCCGAAAATTTGGTAAAACTATTTCTAAAGAAGTTTTTGTTTAAGGGAAGTTCAATACATTTTGTTTTATGAATACTTTAATAAATCTTTTCCCGTTCCAAGTTAATTGCTACATGTTTCTCTACAGCAAAGTTTTTCCTGGTTTTTTTTTAACCAAATTCCTCTGAAGTTTCGAAGGCAAGAGACATTTCAAAAAACAATTTTCTTCTTAATTTTGGAATATCCGGGAAGTTGAGACAAATTTCTAGAAAAAAAAAAACAGAAGAATTTTTGACGCTATTTGTGATGTATTTTTTAAATATTTTATAAAAGACTTTTTAATGAACTTTGTAGAAGAATTTGTAATAAAATTTTTTGGGAAATCTATTTAAAAGGAATTCATAGTAGAAATTTCTAGTAAAAGTTTCAACGAACTGCGAGGAAAAACTGGAACTTTTGAAACATATTTAGGTAAATCCGGAACATATTCCGGAACCAATTTGATAATAAAAAGTATACATAGAAGAAATGGATGTCGCCAGAAGGAATACGCTTTGGAAAGTATGAAAAAGTCTACAATATAACTTGACTGATTCCAAAACATTTGCAAAAGTTCTGAAGCCACCCTTCAATATTCCTTGAGGAATATGATTATACTTGAATTCTATAGAAAAGTTTTATGAAAAATGTGGGTACAAATTTTGTTGGAAATTAATCAAATAATTTATGAAATAATAAGTTTACTTGGAAAAATATAGTGTAAGCAATACATTTTTTCATGCAAAAATGCTCTGGTCGATTTTGTTATATTTTTCCACACCAGGATAAATTTTTGCCATACACATGCGTTATTTTTAATTGAGTGAATGTAATTTCTGAGTATATTCTGACATAACTTTGCTATATAGCACAATTTTTGATATTTTTCCCTAACCTAAATAATGTTTGAAGATTTTGTTTTCTAAAAGCCTCAAAAAGCATTTGATCGTAATATACTCTTTTGATAACTTTTTCACATTCGAAAATCATCATCAGAATAAAAAGATGTAGAAGGTTTTAGGGAACGTGTTCTCATTGGTCACAATAAAATATTTTATGGGAAATGTCCATTTGGGCACGGCTTTTTCTTCTGACCAACGGCTTTCTGGCAAATGACAGATTTACAAGCATCTGCATTCAGTCAAAGAAAAGGTATAAAAGTTTAAAAAAGTTAATGCAATCAACATTTATTTCGAACGTGCTCCGTCAGAACAAGTCGAGCACCTCTGTTACTGTCCAACTGACTGTAGCGTGCGCCTGTGTGCGTTTGTAACAAAAGTAACAATGTATAAAAGTCGATAAAGCTTTCCCAGCGCTCACGATTTTCTTTTTGTTTCTGTTTTTCTGCTACGAAAGGGCAGTGAAGTTCTAAAGTAAAGAATCGGTCAGTATCCTGCGAGCAATTAAAGTGTGCAAATCAAGTGTGGTTTCGGCCATGGAAACCGCCCGGAGCAAATACTGTAGCGAGCAGTTATAAAGTTGATTTGTATGTAAATGAGCGTTGCAGGACGATGCTGGGTTTGGGTGGGCAGTTTTATAGATTAATTACTTTCGTCAGAATTTTCGTAACGGTGGCTTGTGTTTATTCGTTCCATTAGTTATCCATTTTGTTACGCTCTATGGTTTAGTACTATTTAATGCTGTATTAATTCGAATTGAATGAATTGTTAAGCATAAGGAAAGCAACATTGCATAGTTTTGAGATAGTAAAACATCACCGAAAGACTGCATTTGATATGTGTTCAAATTACATCTGGATAAGTTCTATAAGAAATTGCAAGTTTCTTGATTCTGAATATATCAACCTCATACTATATTTGGCTTTAACCGAGGCTTTTTTACGATGAGAAACCAAATTGACTGATATCCAAAAAGGTGAACATACTTCATGATACTTGTAGTATATGCACGATGTGGGATATCATTCAGCTTTCTCTTTTAAAACTCGTGAATTTCAATCATCCTTAATAACAAAAATTAATTTCTATTTTGAAATGCATCTATGATATTTTTAAATGTATAAGGTTTGGTACGATATGCCATTAAATCATATCGGTTAAGTTTTATATGTATGTATACCTTATTTCATATTGTGATTTAGATCAGTACTTCAAATTAGTAAAAATCATTCAACTCCCATTGAAATCGATTACGCCACGCATATATTAACATGTTTGCCTTTAACTCATCACCTGCAGAGGCACTTGTATGGCCTGACACTTGCTTGTGTGTTGTTTCGCATCACCACCTATGACCTGTGAACTTTCTCCGACCACCTTACAAACATTTCCAACCCAGACCCAACGCCCGTGGGTGGGTTTTGCTTCATTTGGAAAGGCGAAAATAATTTAAATTTATGGCTCTCGTGAGCTGAAGAACCAACCATTATAAATGCTGAGACTTTTTTTTTTTTGGAAACAACATCGAAACAACGACAACGATTTTCGTGTTTAGATTGAAAAGTTTGGATCGTAATTTGAGTAATCAAGTAAGAATGTTATGCCATAAAACTTTTAGTATTAACGTGTGAATGTACAATTTCCGAAATACGCGCGTTGCAAAGAAAATTATTCTGTGAATCATGGATAATGCAAAATAGGTTAAATCTAAATTAAAATAATTGCCGTTGTAAATTACGGCTTCAGTCTGTAGCAAATAAACTACTTATGTTCTTCGCTTTTTTAACCTTTGCGTACTCAACGTCTAATTGTGAGGACGTCGGAGCTTGAACCAGCTTTTGAGAAATCATAGAACCGATTCGTTTTATGATACCTATGTTGTTCTGTAGCCGTTCGTTCTATTTGTCAAAAATATTTGCACTACATATTAAGCTTCAGGATGTGTCAAAGAATATCGGAAATGGTCATCCTGATCCTCCCGGACCTGACTAGTCCGGACTACTTCTTCTTTCTGGCGTTACGTCCCAACTGGGACAAAGCCTGCTTCTCAGCTTAGTGTTCTTATGAGCACTTCCACTGTTATTAACTGAGAGCTTTCTATGCCAATTAACCATTTTTGCTTGTGTATATCGTGTGGCAGGTACGAAGATACTCTATGCCCTGGGAAGTCGAGAAAATTTCCAACCTGAAAAGATCCTTGACCGGTGGGATTCGAACCCACGACCCTCAGCTTGGTCTTGCTGAATAGCTGCGCGTTTACCGCTACGGCTATCTGTCGCGGATGCTGACATTTCTGTCAAAGTGTGAGCCAATCGAGCAGCAAGAACTGCCAAAGTGTGAGCCAAACGAACATGCGTTATGTTTGTTTAGAACTTTTCTTGAAGAGTAATGTAATCCACTTGAAATTATTTTGATAAAAGCTGTTTTACATAATAAACTCTTCCCATGTGAAATTTTCCCAGCTACAACTTTGCCGAAGACCACATTTTGATGAATTTGTTATTATTGAAAACAAAGTCTAAACCATGCTGAGATGATCATTCAATTACTTTCAGAGCAACACTGCATTTTTGCTGTAGAACATAGTAGTCTGGATTACTTTTCTATTTATTCCGCCGGAGCACCATTGTTGCCTGCCGAACAGTTGGTAAAGCATGTAAAATGCAAACCCACTTTATGACGATGAATAACAATTTATTCAGACGTCCAATCAAAATGTGGTCTTCGGCAAAGTTGTAGCTTGAGGGAATCCATATGAGACGAGTGTGTTCACTTTTCCATAAAATATAATGATGAAGAGTTAGAGGGCTGAACACAAAATGATGGCATTTTTCATAGTAATCTCCATGTAAACTTCAATTGGCGTGTGCACAGCCAAATTTCTTCCAAATCATTTCAAACTTTGGAAGAATGCTATTTACCATAAGAGAGATCATTTAAGCATAGGGGAGCCAAAATTTCAAAATTTGCATCACTTTAATGTACATATCGTGGCAAACACAATGCGGCCTTAAAAAAATTCATCCTTGAAAAGATGCTTGACCGGTAAGATTCTACCCTACTACTCTCATCATTCATAAGCGTTAAGTAGGATTCCTTAAAGCTATGGGGCCCACATTAGGTCACAAAGTTATCTGTATAAAAGTATCTTATAAAAGACTAGCGGACAATGGATCATTAAAATAACTAAAACGGCCGCTATGGAAAGCATAGATAGCGCCACCTTAGCCTTGTGTGTTTGACAGAACAGCAATAAGCCATTTTATGAGACGTTTCGAATCATATGATTTCCGTTTGTTTACCAGTTATGAAAGTTTCTGGTGGGCCGATTTATGGTACGTTTCTTCTAGCGCTGCATTTGGAAGGACCTTATTCAACAATGGCGCTGGTGGCAATGCATCAAAATTTTTCATTATTCTCATGTAAAATTGAAATCACCAGGCAGGGAAGATATTTTTCATCTTCAGGTAATATAATACATGTAATTCGAGTAGAAATATGCGCTGAAAGAGACGGGGACGCCATCGCCTAACCAAAATGTGACCAGCGCCATTCAGATATTATGCTAGTTTTTTGAACAACAACACCGAGCTGCCCGCCAGAAAACGTCATTCGAACGGCTCGAAAAATGGCTTATGCTGTCACAATATAAAAAGTAAAAAAAACATCATGCAAGTGCCAAGCAATTCTTTACCCTGGTACTAGGTCACTAGGCTGAAGCACGTTGAGCCGAAGTATGTGAGGCCGAAGCTTAGGCCTAAGTATCTTAGGCCGAAATGAATCAAATATATGAATATTTTTGGTACAATTTTAGAATTAGATATACGTTACTCATATACGGGATAATTGAGTCAATGTATAAGGTGTCTATGCAGTTTCTAGCATGAAGTATGTTTAGGTGAATGAATGGATGGATTTTAGAAAACAAAAGCTTTTTCATGTTATGTTGATAGGAAATAATACTTTCGAAAGGTTAACACTGTGTGATTATGAAACATAAATATTGGAAAGTATGACAAAAAAATTTACATGTTATGAAAAAAACAAGTTTTATCTTCAAACATTACTTCCCAACGTTGTCGAACGTCTCCCGATCTTAAGGCTGCAATCTTTGCAGCAACTGGTCTACTGCTTGAATCATATGGTTTTTATTTACCATTGACAATGACATTTCGATGCCTTCTATATCTAGACCACTTGCCAGCAGTTGGAAGTGGGTACAACTTTTCAACTCGCTTTCACTTCTAAGTTATATATGATTTGTGCCGACTGTGTCATTAGGTCGAATGTGTTAAAAGAGAAGAGAAAATAGATAAAAACATAAAAAATTTTGATCATGTTAAGTTTTTAAAATTTCGGCCTAATGACCTTTTTGGTCTTATCAACTCTAGCCTAATACAGTCAACTCTCCCTTTACTCAATATTTCGTATCTCAATATCGAATTAGAGAACCATATATAGTAAAAGATGGTGTTCATGACTACCTCGTGGTCTCTAGGATGGCATTTGCACTATTTATGTGTTCTGTAACTCGACACTTCCATAACTCGATGGTCCCTTCAAAATCGGGTTATGTAGATGCGTACTTCGGTCCAACGTACTTCGGCCTAAAGATCTGAAACACTTTACCCTTCAGGACTTATTTACGATTTTCCGAAAAGATTTACAGAAACCAGCATACTTAACAAGAATTTTCTCAAATGCTAAAATATGTTTTAAAAAGTTGTTATTTTGCTTCATGCTTCTCTCAAAGTTAAGTGGTAAAAACATAATGATATTTGCAGTCATAATTGGTCATCCAAAAACTTCCTCAAATATATATATTTACCTTAAAGTGGTGTACAGAATATGTGTTATGAAAAGCTTCGTGTTGACAAAAAAAAAAAACAATATGAATGGCAATTCTTTTCAGTGTATCAAAAACGGTCATGATCGCCCAAGCTGATGATCTTACCATACTTATTTTTCCTGTTGAGTATTTTATTCTTCTGCGACCGGTTGTTTGATCTATTGTGTTAACAATAGATCACATTTTGTTAGTTTATAAATGCAGTATATGTTTACAGTGAAACATATTACATAGAGTCAAGCCAAGCTATAATTGAAGTGAAGAGTACTTGAATTTTAGAAACACAATCTAAGCAATACTTCAAGCATACTTGATACAAATCCACATTTCATTTCTAAATATCAAATTATTCTCCGATCAGTTCATTGTTTGAGGAAGTGATCTTTACCATGATTGTCTATTATGGCGCGGCTTATTTTTCAAAAGTTCACAAAATCAAAAATTCGTGTGCTCAAAGGAATTCAAATGGCATTAAAAGAAACTCCTCAAAGTTTAGGCTTAAAATAATAATATTTAGAGGTGGCGCAAGCGTTTTGAAGGTGAATTTTAAAGTTATATAAAATAAGGTTCAGGGAAATCACCATAAATTCGTTATTTTTTAACCAATTTTGAAACTTTTGCCACTATAATCTTCGAAATTAAATTTATGAAAACTTTGTAGAATATCAAATTTGTTTAAAATACTTTTTAACCAATTTTGAAACTTTTGCCACTATGATCTTCAAAATTAAATTTATGAAAACTTTGTAGAATATCAAATTTGTTTAAAATCGAAACTAATATTAGTTAAAAAAAGTTTTCTCCAAATTTTTCCTCAATTTAACAAATAGTTCAACTTTGTTTGACCATAACTTAATAAATACTTAATCGATTCAAAATATTATTACATGTTTTTGAAGCAAATTGAGTTGTTTTCAAACTATTCATACAATATCTTTTCAAAAAAATGGTTTTGGTGTGGTTGTTTATCAAAAACTACCCAAAAACATGATTTTTTAATGAAAAATTCTTTTTTTTCTGGATTATTTTAGTTTTTTTTGTAGGATATTGCATATTTGCTATGAAACTTAGGTTTATAAAGCATTTTGTTTTTTTTTTGAGTTGAAAAAAAAACCATTATTTTTTTAAATTGTGCATAAATATTTTTGTAGCAAAGTCATTTTCAAAAATTAAAAAATCATGTTTTCGCAGTTTTTGTTGAATGATTTGGTCAAAACAATCTTTTAGTGAAAAGTGTTATATGAACAGCTTGAAAACAATTGAATTTGCTTCAAAAACATGTAAAAATATTTGGGAACAATTGAGTATTTATGGAGTTATGGTCAAACGAAGATGGAATTATTAGTATAATGAGATTTTTTTGAGTAAACTACTATTTACATAAACAAGTTTTGATTTTAGACAAAATCGGTGTTATACAAAGTTTCCATAAATTCCATATTTTGAAGAGAATGATGGGCATTTTTTTAATTATCGGACAGGTTTGGGCCGGAGGTTCTCCGATTTGCATGGAATTTTCACCAGAGGTAGAGCTCGTGGATACATGACCAAAAAGGAAATTAAAAAAAAATTATAGTGGCCTATTTTCCCGGAATGAAATCGAAAGGAAATTTCCTCAGCAATCTATTAAAAAAACAAAAAGAAAAACATCTCTCAGAAAATTTTTCACCATGGAGAAAATTGTCGGTAAAATAGCGGAAAAACTATCATCTGTATCATGAAAAAAATTCAAAAAAATATTTTTTGTTTCATCGATCCATACTCTAACTTCTAGGTACTGACCCTCAGTATCATATAGTTGCCAAGAAAAAAGGATAATTATGCTGTGCTATTTGTAATTTACTTGCTTTTTTTAAATTTTGACCAATTTATCAAATGTTTAGATAATGAACAAAATGAACAGAACTGAAAATTTATTTACAATATATTGATAAGTTTTCAAAAAAAATGGATCTTGAAATTTGATCCTTCAAATGTTAGCATAACGATAGATTGTAATAAGAACTTCCCGTGTGGCTCTCATAGAGGCTGTTAGCTTTAATACTGAATAACGTTGCTGATGAAGGGCACACAAAACACCCAACAGACCAATGGAGAGTGCTCTGATTGATGAAAAGCTTCTTCTGACTGGAAAGGAAAGGATGATTTACTGCGTTATACTTACAATGCGTGTAAATTACTGCTGCCGTTAGCGAACGGTTATGAGGCCCACAATAGAACACATTTTCCTATGGGAAGCGTGCGGGTGGTCATCGGTTTTTCAGTTCTGTCGCCTAAACGGTAAAAGATACCATTGTCGTCTATGGACGAAAGTTAGAATATGAATTTATGAAAAACAATTTTTTTTTAAATTTTTCATGATACAGACGATAGTTTTTCCGCTATTTTTCCGACAATTTTTTCCATGGTGAAAACATTTCTGAGGGATGTTTTTCTTTTTATTCTTCTTCTTTCTGGCGTTCCGTCCCCACTGGGACAGAGCCTGCTTCTCAGCTTATTGTTCTTATGAGCACTTCCACAGTTATTAACTGAGAGCTTACTATGCCAATGACCATTTTTGCATGCGTATATCGTGTGGCAGATACGAAGATACTCTATGCCCTGGGAAGTCGAGAAAATTTCCAACCCGAAAAGATCCGGTGGGATTCGAACCCACGACCCTCAGCTTGGTCTTGCTGAATAGCTGCGCGTTTATCGCTACGGCTATCTGGGCCTATTTTTAATAGATTGCTGAGAAAATTTCCTTTCGATTTCATCAAAAGACTTTTGTTCTACGATGCATAGTTCAGGAGATATGAATTTTTAAAGTTTGAGGTATATAGGAAAATCGTGAAAATTCATCTAGAGTTTTCCGGAAAAATAGGCCACAAAATTTTGTTTAGAATTTCATTTTTTGTCATGTTCCCACGAGTTCTACCTGTGGTGAAAATTTCATGCAAATCGGAGAACCTCCGGCCCAAATCGTCCGATAATAAAAAAATCCCCTGATGCTAAAAGTTTTAAAATTGGTTGAAAAATAACAAAGTTATGTTTATTTCACTGAAGGTAATATTTATAACTTGAAGAAATAAAAGTTCATAAATTAAGATCCCAGTATATCAACCTATTCCTAGCTCTGAATTATTCAGAATACGCAAATATTTAGCGTTGAAAATATCCGTTCAGCTGTAAAATGTTCCCATTCCCGAATTGACCTGCATTCGGACGCAGCTGGTGCCGTTCTTGTTTGTTATAATGATGGGAATACCAGTACCTACCTACCCATTGTTGATGCTACTGATCACGAGTAGCATCTGTTGGTTTCCTGTGTTAGTATAGCTGTTCTTGTAATAACAGAGTACCGTAATCCGGGGTAACATTGATCATTTTTTTTTTTGAATATTTCTCAAATAATTCGTTCAAAAATGCAAATAGCTTGTGACTATATACTGTATTTGTTTGTTGAAAGATTTAAGCATGTTTAAAAATATGTGTTGAGTGACTTTTTGATTTAGCTGATATGGGGTTACATTCATCACCTATGTAAACAACGTTCGGTAATATTGTAAATGTCGTTAATATGAAGGCCGAACGCTTACAAGTCATTTACTCTTGGAGTTATTTCAAAATAAAAAAAACACCTCGAACCACGGAATACGCCTAAAGGTAGGCAATTGCTTGAGGAAATTCTCCATTCTTAACAGTAAGTCTTTCCCCGAATGACCCGTTTCCCCGAATGTCGATTCCCCGAATGACCCGTTCCCCCGAAAACTGTAGCAGCTTAAATAGGTGCTATAATAGTTTTCAATGGCAGGATGGTGAATAGGATACAACGATGAGCAATCAAAGGAAGGAGGTATTTAGTCGTTTTCGGCTAGACACATGTTGCCAAAAGTTCTGAGGACGGTAAAACTAGTAAGAACCGCCAATCAAATAATGAAGTATGTTAACCCCCCTGAAATGTATAGAGTTATGACAAATATGAGTGCCAAAAACTTTTCGGGGAAGTGGGCTATTCGGGGAAACGGGATATTCGGGGAACTGGCATTCGGGGAACTGGCGTTCGGGGGAAACGACATTCGGGGAACCGACATTCGGGGAAAAGTAGCACAAGCCATGTGAGACATGCATCTTTGGTAGTGTCATCCTCAACCATTGAAATCATTGTTTCGAAAAGTTGACAAATTTACGCATAAGGTAAACGCATTTTTTGCAAAAATTTGCACTTTCAATAGCTTATGAATATGAGAAATGATTTGGAAATGTTCCACCAATAAATGATGATTCGAACTTTTTACGAGATGAATCATTCCGATCAATGTTTCCCTACTGATCAATGATATACTGGAATACGGTATCAATTTTAACGATATTTTTTGCCCTAGGCTAGTTCATCTCGGGACTAACGGCATTACCTCCATTCTGAAGGAAGTGGTCACTTTAATATTTGGATCAAAAGTGACTATCTCGGGGTTGCAGAGCTGATCAGACAGCAAAATAATAGTGACCAAGAAGTTACCTGAAAGTGAATTCAAAACTTCAAGTATTAGCCATAAAATTATCCAATCTACATATTGGGTGAATTTTGAATGCAAATAACTGCAATAAATTGAAATATTTCTTAACAGTTATCTGCCCAGGATATAGGTTGCTATTTAATATTGTTTCAGAGCTCAGTTGAAAAAAAAAACAAATTCGTGATAGAGTTTTAGTATGATTCCTGTTCATGAAGAACTTGCTGACAAAAAGTCAATGAAGAGTTTGAAGTATGTATCTCTACTAACTGAACGAACTACTTTTTTTTAAAGACACTGACACGTTAATGCGAGTTCTGTTTGATCTTTCGAACTTGACGCTTGCTCCTACGGGGCGGGTGATGAGGGCAGGATCAATCGTTTTGCGCGCCGCTCGCGTGGCAAGGTGGAATAGTGTCACGGGTCGCAGAACGCGTTAGTAGTGTTTGATCATTTGATCTTGTCGCTTGCTCCTATGGCGATCGGCGATTGGCGTTCAATGCGTTTATCGAGTAATATCGCGAATCCGGTTAGGCGCATTCATTTCAAATTATATATTTATCGAATCCCTCCCCTATATCCAAACTCCCAGTGTTTACTTGTGGAAGTGCAGAGGACTCCTCGGCTTCCATAAAGCAAGTAACACGTCAATATTTCCCTTCCATCCCCAAATTGACCTGCATTCGGACGCAGCCGGCGCCGTTATTGTTTATTATAATAATGAGAGCACCAGTACTTACACATTGAGGTTGCTACTGATCCCGAGTAGCGTCTGTTGGTTCCCTGTGTAAGTACAGCTGTTCTTGCAATAACGGAGTAGCATCTGCGGGCGGTCAATCATGCTCCTGCTCATGCTCGACACGTTAATGCTTCCAGTGGACGATTTGCCCTTTGAAGGAAACACCACACTAGACAACCTGATTTTCCAAAAATCGATTTTGAAGTTTTTCCAGCATTTTTCATTCCATACAAATTGTATGTGATCCAAAAAAACAAGGCAATCTTCTACGAATTATGTTATTTTTTCCTGTTGGACGCAAAAATCACGTAAAATATTACACAGCGTAACAAAAATGACATTTTTGCGTGTCTCAAGGTTCAAATTATGTGTCTCTAGTAGATTTTGGGTCGCTGAATCTGATGCCGCTCTCAGAAATGTTCCAGCACGTCACAATTTTTAGCTACAGGTCGCCAAAGTTGCATAAAACACTGGTTTTATTTATGTTTGCATAAAATTTAAAGTATGATTTATCAAACTTTTTGTGATATAATCTACAAAACATGCTAAATAGTAGAGATGGTCGGGTTTCACATTTTTCAAACCCGAACCCGACCCGTACCCGACTTATTTTATTTCTTCAAACCCGGACCCGACCCGGACCCGAGACAATAATTGAAAAGCAAACCCGGACCCGACCCGAACCCGAAAATTTTTCGCTGTGTAAACCCGAACCCGACCCGAAACCCGAAAAATTTTTGTAAGAAAAACCCGAATAAAACCCGAGTTTGAAAAGATGGTAAATTCATCGTTTCTGATGCATAGGGAAGCTTTTAGGTTGTTACTCTGTTCAAAATTCTCACCAAACCCGACCTAAACCCGACTCAAACCCGCCTTTTTGTAAGCCCGAACCCGACCCGTACCCGATAATTTTGTAGCTTTCAAACCCGACCCGAACCCGAACCCGAAAAATTTCAAATTTTCAAACCCGAACCCGACCCGAACCCGTCGGGTTCGGGTTCGGGTCGGATTTCGGGTTTGAAAACCCGAGACCCGACCATCTCTACTAAATAGGACTTGAACTTTCAATCTAGATACAATTTAGTTTGAATCGATTTTTTTCAACATGCTTGCAGTCTTCATATAAAGTTAAGAGCTTTGTATGGCAAAATACAATACTTTTCTGAACCACCAATAAATAACATTTTACCATCGAAAATATTATGAACGTTGCTGATAATTATTGTTTTATACATGAAGTTTGAATTCTGTGATAAATTAAGCAAATAAATTGCCGTACAAGCTGGCAAACTTGCATACAAGTTGGCTGAAACAGTCATATTTCGCATTTTCAATAGTCAATATCTCTAAAACTAGGGTAAGTGTTCCCTTAGCTGTGGGTGTTCCTATAGTTGCGGTAGTGCCGTTTTCACTGATTTTATTACATTAGCCACAGTACCGACACTGCCAATTAACGTATTGGCTTGTTGTACACGGAATAGTTGAAAAGAGCGTTTAAATTGCTTTGAAACTGATGAAATATCACTAAAATTGCTAAAACTGTTTTTGCTTGTAGCAATAGTTGCGGTAAAGTGTTCCTATAGTGGAGGATCCCATAAGAAAACAACGGATACCGCAACTATAGGAACACAAATTAAAAATATACCGCAACCTGAGAGAGAGGAGACAGCTGGCTTAGATTGCAGATTGCGAGATCCCAAAGTCAAAGGAACCTGTCATCAACTGTCACTGGAAAACCGCACATTCGAAGGGCAGAGCGTGAAAAACCATCAAAATTTGGCCAAACTAAAACTAGATAGATTGAAAATTCAGGTTGTTTTCCTGTGCTCTCGCATATTAAATCGTTGAATATATGAATATTGTCGATGAAACTCAAATTTCTATTATTTTTTATTTTTTATTTTATGATCTTTTTGATAACAAATGAGATGTGCAAATTATTTTGACCCAGATTGTGCTCTCCGAACCATTGTGCACAAGCCAAACAAGAGAAGAAGAAATCAAAGAAGCCAAGAAAACAGCCAGTTGTCATTGAGCTGTCTCCTCTCTCTCAGACTGCCACTAAAGAAACAATGTACCAATAGTGGAGATATTGTTTTTCACTGACATGCTGTGGATTACTGCAATGAAATCATTTTTCTCATTAAGTCAATGGTCGTTACTTCCCGTTACAACATTAACATGTACATTAATTGCGCTTCTTGAATTTAGGCGGTTAATGAAGTTCAATTATGCTTAGTACCTCCACTATTGGTACATCTACCTAGACGTGCCTTGCTATTTCTGAAAACGGCAATGGATTCAGCAACCCTTAATTTAGTAAATATAGGTATTTTGGTGCTTGAGACAAAAACTTGTTCCACAGTGTTATTGGAAAGCTTGCAAACAGTAGAATACTATACTTAGTCGATTAGTAGAATCAGTTTTCTTAACTCAAAACTGACCAAAATGTCACTTCCCAGCAAACATATTTGTTCACATAATTGAGATTCAACTCAGGAAAGTGAACGCTTATTCGGAAATCAAAGATTGTTTAAAATGCATAGATTCCCTCTATGTGAACAAATGTGGCCATATACGTACATTCTAGAAAATGCAGTGTGGTGAATACAACTTCAGACCAGTTCGTTTAAAGCTTTCTACAATTTCGTATATAATTGTAATTTGCACTTTATATGACTTTGTTTTAAACAAACTAAAAAATAAAAAGGAAAAATAATTTAGCTGCAAGCCTCCACGCAATGACTTCAGATCGCTAATCATATTGGCTACCACTGCACATTGGGAAAATCCGAACCAAAGGTGGAAAAAATTGATAACTTCCACAATAGAAAGATAAAAAATAAGTTTTATAGCTCATTCGAAAGGAAATTTTCTCAGGAATCGATTGGTGATGGTTTCATGAATGTGGGATAAGCTATGGTGCCGTTTTGCCCCGATTACTTTAAAATTTTAGATTTTCATGTTGTTTTGAGTAAAACTGTTTTATTGTGGAGATTATTTCCCATGAAATCCATCATTTCTAGTCCATTCAACAATGTTTCACAGAGAACGTTATAAAAAGATGGAAATTTAGGGGATTATGGGGCCAAATGTACAATGCATATATTTGAAGAGGAATTTTTGTTTTAAATTTTTTCAACGTGTTTTTTTATTGAAATAAATTCTAAAATAGTCTAATAATCATGCTATATTCATGAAATAAAGTTGTATCAAAATTTTTAGAATATGTATGATCATTATTTATGCTATATGCAAAATATTGTGAATAATTTACCTTCTTATACCACAAATTCCAATCATTCCCAAACGATGTGCGATAGTTTGGGTAAACGATATTGATCTAAATGATCGATTGCCGTTAGCCTCATTGATAGGAGATAGTGGGAGCATATATTTTTTGGCTATGTTTGCCCCAATTCCCCTTAAAACGATTTCTTTCATAATTAATTGAACAGATATCTCCGAATTAAATTTATTATGTACTAAACTGTTTATTCAGTAGTTGATACAGTATTTAAATCCTTAAACATAGGAGATTATGGGGATCTTTTACACATAAATAAAAAAAAAAACAAATAAAAATACTCAAAAATGGATCCATTAAGTAACCATCCGCAGTTTTTTTTTCTGATTGAAACAAATCACTCAGAATTAAATTAGTTACACAATCATACCTGAAGAAATTTCATGAAAATAAAATTGCATTTTGAAGAAATTTTATGAGAATAGAATTTCGTGGAAGTGCCCAAGTAGCTCTGCCTGCACCCTACTACTGAAAAAGTGATCATAAATAAACATAATCTTCCATATATTTCAATATGGCACATATTGATTGAAGATGTAATAGTTAATTAAGCGTTAATTCAAAATAAATTGACGCTTATATTGAGCTGTTCGGTAATCCAATTCGTGTGGTTATTAAATTTATTAAATCATTACGCGTGGTAAAGATGGACAGATCATGGGTGAAATTATGAAAAAAATCCACGTGCTCGGCTGGGATTTGAACCCAGGACTCTTGTGTGCTGGACGAGTGCTTTACCAACTAAGCTACCGAGCCCGTAAAGCGTTCGTCTAGCAAAGGCCTTTTTATTCGATTGTATGAAAGAACGTAATTTTGACAAATTTCACTAGAAAATCGAATTTTCAATTTGACAGTTATTTCCAACGGGATGATATCAGGTATCCAAGATAGTAGATAGATTACCATTATCAAGCGATTTGGGACGTATTTGAGGTTTTGTCCGATCTTTGTATGATGGGCCGCCACTGTGTAACGTGTATGACAGAGTATTGCACTTTATGTGATTTAAATTATACAAACATATCGATGAAACATAAGTAAAAAATCGTGAGATAGGCTGAAAATTAGTGACCATCAGTGATTACATTAAATGCTCCAATGATTAGCCAGGACTCTGAAGCATTTTTCTTGTGTGATTTCGATGAAGTGCAGCTGAAACAGCACCGTAAGTCTGGGCAGCCTGACTTGTGGCCCTACCCAGACAACCAGAAATCGCATTAAAGTACACGTTATAACTCGGTTATTCATACTAATTACATCAAACCCGCACAACACCGTGGATAAACTCGTCAGATTGATGAGTTTCCTCGCATAAAACACTTCTTTTCTGAGTTCATTTGTACATTTTATTTCGTCTCGTACACTCGTACAAGGTAAGTCGAATCAATCCGTAGCAGCTGTCAAATCAACATTTGTTATCATAAGTTAAGTCGCATAAGGTCACAGGTTAGTTCGGTTGAATATTTAAACATTCGCATTGTATGCTACTATTCATCACATAATATATGCATCGCCTCCACTTTTGTACGTAGAAGGCCTTTTCGCGACATCTTATAAGTGATATTTTTGCACATATAAAGCCTCCAGGTGATTTTGTTATACGTAAATTTTGGTTGTCTGGGTAGAGTCGCTCACCCAGTAAGGTAAAAAGGTATAATACGGTGCGGTATAAAAAGTATAATGGTATAAAAAGGTATAATGCACCACTTAAGGAAACATTGCTATATCGCAGTAGCAAATGCATTACTTCAATAGTTTTTGATGCCAAAGTTTTATATATTTAGTTGGTCATGTTCTGCAAGATGTTTTGAAACGTTTACCAAATCTTGACGTTCCAAAACAACCTGGGCAATATGCCTCTCCCGCAGAAAAAAGTTCCACAGCGTTGAAGAAATGTTTCGAAAGTGAGTCGTCTTCCGGTAAAAATAATCAGTACAAAAATAAAGAATGGGTTTCGTTTATTAAGGCTTGCCTATCGGACGCAATATTACGAATATAAAGCAATGTCACTGTATTTTTGTGAAACACAGATGTTTCATCTTGTTGGCAATATTTTTCTAGGAAAAAATATTCTTGTTCGGTTTATGCTTGGTGTTTGAGTTCATTCAGCGTTGTGTACTCTTCCCCTGTATGATTTTATATTTACATCAGATGAGCTCATATCTGATCTCAAATTCAAGATATTAATAGAATCGAATCAAGTGAAGTAGAACTTGCAATTTCTACAAATGACGAATGACATTTGGAAGTTATATAATTTGTTATATGAAATTGTGATATGTTTAGATGCAAATTGAAATCAGATCAAATTATTGGCTCCATAAACAATTTCAATCAGTTCAATTATGCATCGTATCCAATTCCAACGTAAACTGCACATTTATACAATTTGAAATTAACATCCTTATATGATCTCTGGTTTGCTGGGCTACACCCCTTTGCATTTGAGTCCCTAAACTGTTCCTCTTGGATACTAGGGCAACAGTACTTGTGCATCAAGTGCAAAACACAACAAAAAACGTTAATGTGAAATATGTTGTGGGGAGTTTGTGATTCTTGGCCTCAACTTCTGGCGATCCGTTTGAGTTGAAATTTCAATAATCCGACTTAAGTGTTAATGTAAAATTTTGTCTGC
>NW_018734860.1:0-52674 GCF_002204515.2 Aedes aegypti
GAAACAACTCTACATTTAGTTGTAGAGCTCGATTACTTCACGATACTCGCACACACTCGTGTGATAGTGTTTCTTAAGCAATGCATTTATATACATTTTCCGCTTGATGTGGCAAAAGCACTTAGCCACTTTGGTTCGAATGTTTGGAAAGTGGCAATTGAACGGTAAAACGACCAGCACTATCACGGGTTGTGTGAATTGCAAAAGACTGCTCTCAACGCACCTTTTCTTCACTAAACTGTGGTCTCGGGCTCACAAATTCTTCAAATTGCCAAAACTAATGTAATTGCTGTAATGGGCCCCAGATAGCCGTAGCGGTTAACCTGCAGCAACAGAGGTGGGACTGGTGCTCGTAGAAGCAGTCGATGTGTTGGAATGCAGCAACACATGGTTGTATACCGTAGGATATAAGAGTACTAACGTGAAGGCGATATACGTATATTTCGCATGCAGCCTTATAGGGCAAATACGTATATTGTGGTGGATGCACCCCTGTTTACGCCTAATGTGCGGCATGAAGGAGGTCGTGGAATCGAACGATGAGTGTTATGCTTTGTAAGCATAAACATCCAGCGTTCGAGAACGCGATAACCTACCGTAATGACACGCAGCGAAATGGGCTGTAGCATACCACCTCGGTGAGAATGCTAGAGTTAAGTAAGAATGAAAAATAAATTGGAGAATGGAAAGTAACCATAGACCGGACCAGTTCATTGGCTATCACTCACCCAGTCATTGGGACATAACATGGCGATCCTTTGCCAGTGACTACACCAAACGAATCAATCAGTGCAAGTTATTATGTGATTAACCCCGCAACTACACAACGAATCAATAAGTGCAAGTTAATTAATTGATATAGTGATCGGAAAAGTGCAGCAAAAATGGGTTGGTTTTCGGGCGGACGAAATCGTCGCCCCAGCCGCAGTGACTACAACAGAAAGTCATCACACAGCACAGACCGTAGCGCTATGTCTTATGGCTGGAGTAGCCGTGGGATATCTACTCGTAAAAAGTCTGATGAAGTGTCACCGGCAGCAAACGGAGCGTGTTGCGGAGCGCACCGCACGGTTGGCAAATTTGCCTGCCTAATGATTCACATTCACATTCGGCGCGAAGAAAATTAGTGCCAAAAAGTGAACGAAAAGACTATGAACTAAGTCGTTAAATTGGAAAAGTGCACAGAGAAGCAAATGCTAGTGACCACGGTATACAAATTAACAAGTGATCAACGAATTTTAAGAACAATCATACATGATGGGAGATCGAAGAACACTAAATGAAGAAAAGCTGAGACAGTGCTACCAATTTTTCGAGCGAGAATTGATGCATTGGGAACGCCTCGCTAGGAAAAGATTGTTAATCACCATAGAGGAATTTGAATCCAAGAAGGCCATCATGGAAGCAGTTCATCGCGTGGCAGCAGTAGCAGCCATCGAATGTGGACCAGTGGACGTACAAAACCTTCAGTGGAACTACGGTGAATTATCCATGGCGATGGAGGCATATCGACAAATGGATTTATAAGGGAAGTAGCTAATGAATGAACCACATATAGGATAAGATACTGATAGAAAATTACAATTTTAGGTAAAAAGTACGAATGGGTACATGTATTCATGGACGAACATGGACGAACAAATGGCACAGTGGTGAGTGAAAAGTAGATGTAAAGCAAAAAAAAAAAAAAAAAAAAAAAAAAAAAAAAAAAAAAAAAAAAAAAAAAAAAAAAAAAAAAAAAAAAAAAAAAAATGGAATGGATAAATTTTTCAGCATCGAAGATGCTATTTTCAAACTGCATCAAAGCTTGAAAAAATATAATACATTTAAAGTAGAGACACGAGACAAAAAGGTGCATACATTGATAGCTCTTAAAGAAGATTTAAAAGCAATAGTAAAGAGCAGCTCAATTGACTATGTAACTAGGCAACATTTGTTTGCCAGGTATAAAAGGCTAAGCGCAGTTATTTACGATTGTCTAAATCTTTTAAAGTCACCTTTGGAAGAATCGATACTGGGAAATTTATTCACTCTAGAGTTAGAACAGGAATCATTAGATAACAATAATTGTAAAGATTCTACAGAAGGCTCAGAAACAGAGTTTGAAGAAGAGTTTGAAAACATGGCCACGAAACTTGATCTCAGTTTAGGCCTGAAGGTAATTCAGCCGTTCGATGGAACAGTAGCTAAGCTAACTAGTTACATCGAAGGAGTTGAGCTCTTCCAGGACTACTCTGAAGGGGTGCCAGAAGACAAAATAATAAAATTTCTAAAGACTACGCTAGTAGGTTCTGCGCACGGTGCGATCGATGGATCTGTAACCGTTGCGGATGCCCTACAGGCTTTGAAAAACAAATTCGCGATCAGAGTAACACCAAGAGCGGTTCAGAACGAAATGAGCGCTCTAAAACAAAGCCAAAAGTCAATATCTGACTTTGGTTCTGAAATGGAGAAATTGTCGGCCAAACTGGCAGCAGCTCATGTTTCTATGGGCACATTTGCGCATGAAGCCGCCGCTGTAAATATTGTAGAACCTATTGCGGTTCAATCATTTATTGATGGATTGAAAGATCCGTCAACTAAATTTTTTCTAAAGGCCCGAAACCCAACAACTTTGAACAAGGCAATCTCTGATGCCTTAGAGTGCCAGGCAACGCCCAGCACAGACAATATGAATGAAAACATGATGGCATTATGGTGTACATCAAACCAACGCCCGTACTACTATGCGAGAGGTCGCAGAGGTTATGGTGGAAACCGTGGGTATCAAAATACTCGTGGTAGAAGCTATGGCCGAGGTAGAGGCAATTACTCAAATTACAACAACCCTAGGAATGACAATATGAATTCACAACCCCAGTCACACAATTATGGCAGAGGCCATAGAGGAAATAGACCACCTCGAGCTAACCACAACGGGAACGATCACAGGGCGCATACAGCAAATATAGTTGAGCAAGCACCCGAACAACCACGTCAACGTCAACCTGTGAACCAGGAGCAAAACCAAGCAGAGGAAGCGAACTTAATTAGATTTTTTTTCGCTAATTTCTAGTGTTAAAAAGCACTAAGAGCCAAATTTTGAATTATTTGGAAGGAGTATAGAATTGATAGTTAGACAGCGGAGCATCCTGTTGTCTACTGGACAAAGAGATATATTCCGAAAAATTGTAAAATAAATAAGTCATCAACCATTGAAGTCAGAGAGGTAAATGGAATAACACTACATTGGGATATGTGGATACATCTTTAGGCCATGAGTTGGCAGAGTATCCTGTTAGATTTCATATACTGGAGCAATTACCAGCAAACGTTATTGGTTTGATTGTACAAACTTTTTGAAAAAAAATTTGGAGCAAAAAATTGACTTTGCAAAAATGAAGATGGAATTCACAATTCCGAGTGGTGAAATACATTTCAAATACCACCCAAGATATGAATATATTACATACATAGAAACAGAATTCGCCGAAACATGTGTGGTACTGAACCAGAAAGTTCAGCCAAATGTGTTTGTGGCCAATTCTATAGCAAATCCCGTGAATGGTAAAATACCGGTGCGATTGGTGAATATTTCAAATAAACCAGTTGTTATTAAAGATTTGAAACCAAGGATAGCATTAAGCTGAAAACTACAATGTTATAGAATTGAAAAAGGATGATCAAAAATACGACAAAATTCGAGCGAGCAAATTATTGGAAGAATTAAAATTAAATCACTTATCTGGTAGTGATGAAAAAGCTATTAAACAAATTTGCTTGAAATATTCCGATATATTTTGTTTAAAAGGCGATAAGCTTGGTACCACCAATGTTTATTGCCCGTCATTAACGGTCAAGCCAAACATCCAACCAGCATTTAGTAAACCTTACAGGCTTCCTTTCTCTTCAGAAAGAAGAAGTCTGCAAACAGGTGGAAATATGCTTAAAGATGGTATCATTGAAGAAACCAAATCTGAGTGGAACAGCCCCTTGTTGCTAGTTCCCAAAAAAATCAGACAATGATTCAAAGAAATGGAGATTAGTTATTGACTATAGGAAAGTCAATACAAATCTTCAAGACGATAAATTTCCATTGCCCAATATAGAGGAAGTAATCGATTCCCTCGCAGGTTCTCAATATTTTACTCATTTGGATTTGTCACAAGGTTATTACCAGTGTGAATTAAACGGAGGACAGACCCATTACAGCGTTTGCGACGCCATCCGGTCAGTATCAAATGACCAGGTTACCGATGGGATTGAAAACAAGCCCATCATCTTTTTCTTCGATTAATGACAGTAGCAATGTCAGGATTAAATTTGACTAAATGTTTGATTTACCTCGATGATATTATTGTGTTTGGGAAAACATTTGACGAACACAATAAGAATTTGATTTCTGTTTTTCAGCGACTACGAGAAGTCAATTTGAAACTCAACCCCGCTAAATGTAATTTCTTGAAGCAGGAGTTGATATATTTAGGACATTTTATTTCAAAGGAAGGTGTACTACCTGATCCACAGAAAATTGAAACTATTAAAAATTGGAAAGAGTCCTTCATCCTCTGATGAAGTTAAGAGATTTGTAGCTTTTGCGAATTACTACAGGAAGCATATACGAAATTTTGCGAGTTTGTGTTTACCATTAAATTATTTAACTCGAAAAGGAATAGAATTCAATTGGAGTGAAGAATGTGAAACTGCATTTCAACAATTGAAAGAGCGGTTCATCAAACCCCCGTGTTAGATTATCCAGATTTTAGCGAGAAAAACACATTTAAACTACACACTGACGCATCTGGTTACGGAATCGGTGCAGTACTAAGCAACAAAAATGATAAACCAATAGCTTATGCCAGCAAAGGTTTAAATAGCGCTGAGAAAAATTATTCAACAATCGAAAAAGAACTTTTGGCCATAGTCTGGGCAATTCAGCATTTTCGTGTATATTTATATGGACGAAAATTTGAGTTGTATACCGACCATAGACCTTTAGTTTACCTTTTCACATTAACGGATCCTTCGAGTAGGCTGACAAAATTCCGTCTTGCCCTCGAGGAATTCAACTTTGACGTCTTCTACAAAAAAGGTTGTGAAAACGCTGTGGCGGACGCGCTATCACGTATTTCAACAACCGAATTGAGAGACATGCAAGAAAAACTCAGCAATGAGGCATTCGTAACGACCCGAATGCAGTCGAAGAAGGAAAATACTAATTCTACTAAAGAGGTGATCAATGGCCATGACGCTTCAAGTGGAAAAATAGTTCAACTGAAAGTAAAAACAAATAATTTTTCTGATAACGTTACATGGATTCCTGAAAGAGAAGAAATTATAATTAAACCAACAGATACCTTGGTCTCGTTACGACGAACAATGGAGGAACTTGGTTCAATATGTAAAAAATATGGTGTCGGAGAACTATACATTCAAATAGACGATGATTGTGCGCACAAATTTTATGAAAAATATTATGCAAAATGATTTAGCAAAAAGGGTACCCTCAATTTTAAAAAATATCAAATAAAGTAAAAATCATCAATGACGACACTACGAAAAAGTTAATCCTGAACGATTATCACATATTGCCTACTGCAGGGCATGCAGGTATTAAACGAACAATTAACACCATTAGGCAAAAATATTATTGGAAAGGCATTAACCAAGATGTAGCAAAATTTATAAAATCTTGTGAGAAATGCCAAAAATATAAATCAATTAATGTTGCGAAACCACCGATGATAGTAACCACTACAGCTGAAAGTGCATTTCAAAAAATTTATTTAGATTTAGTGGGTCCACTTTTACCCTCTGATGGATATGAATATATATTGACAACGCAGTGCGAACTGACAAAGTTCATTACTGCAACACCAATTTAGAACAAGACAACGGAAGCTGTAGCTGAAGCTTTTATGAAAAGTATCATACTGAAGTATGGTGTGCCAGATAGAATTGCTTCAGACAGAGGAGCAGAATTCATGTCTGAATTGTTTACTAAAGTCGCACAACTTTTGAACATTGAAAAGCTGAACAGTACAGCATATTATCACCAATCAATTGGAGCATTAGAAAATACTCATAAAAGCCTTGGGAATTTTCTGAGGGTCCAATGTGACAACAAGCTCTTTTTATGGGCAAACTGGGTGCCGTATTATGAATTTGCATATAATAATACGGTACATTCTGCAACCAAATACACTCCGTTCTTCCTAGTTTTTGGGAGACCTTCAAAAATGCCTTCTAACTTGGTGGACAGCCGCCCTGAGCCTCTGTATAATTTTGAAGATTACTGTAAAAGAATAAAAGCAACATTACAGATCAGTCATAGCGAAGTTAGAGACAGACTTATTCAGGAAAAGACAAAAAGGATAGTAGGCATAAATACAAAATCAAAGGAAACAACTTACCGGAAAGGAGATTCTGTTCTCATTAAAAATGAGACAGGGAAAAAACTAGACCCGAGATATGATGGTCCGTACCACGTAGTGGAGGACATGGGTACAAATGTAAAAATCAGTAATAACAATAAAGAAGACATAGTACATAAGAGTAGGATTAAGCTTTTTATTGAATAGGAATACGCATTTTTAAACATTTTATTTTGATAGGATTAAACATTTTAAACAAATTTTTGGATAGGATTGAACATTTATTCATTTTATATAAAAATATTAATTATTTTAAACATTTTTTTTATGGAAGAGGATTGACAATTTTATAGGACGTGTGGTGGATGCGTAACCTTGAGAAGGTCAAGTCCAAGATACGAGGTATCGAGGATTAGTGTGTATCATCACGTAACAGTAGGATTGTACCTTTAGAGTGAAGGAAAACATATTGTATCAGATAGATTTAAATTTTTAACTGTAGATAAAAATTTAAATAAAATATGATAGGGCGTGTGGTGGATGCACCCCCTGTTTACGCCTATGTGCGGCATGAAGGAGGTCGTGGAATCGAACGATGAGTGTTATGCTTTGTAAGCATAAACATCCAGCGTTCGAGAACGATAACCTACCGTAATGCACACGCAGCGAAATGGGCTGTAGCATACCACCTCGGTAGAATGCTAGAGTTAAGTAAGAATGAAAAATAAATGAGAATGAAAGTAACCATAGACCGGACCAGTTCATTGGCTATCACTCACCCAGTCATTGGGACATAACAATATTACCTCCTTTTTTTGCTCTCTTATGCGCTTCACGACCACAATATGCTTCAAACTGCTTAAAAATGTCTTCTTCCTCGTCATCCGCACAAATATCCATCATCTGCATAAGCCGACAAGATACGTTGTCCGGTTTTGCTCCACACTATCTAGTTCTGTGAGAAACTCAACGTCCTCCACAGTTTTATCCTGCCTCAATGTTTCCACATTCTTAACAAAGCGATTCGGAGCGAAATTGAAAATCGTGCGTACGGTTTAACGAATTCAAGAATTCAATGTAACTAATTTATCAACTCTAGATATGTCTCGAATGTGTGGTAACTATTCAGGTGTGTAGTATTAGAGAGAGTGAGGGCAGAGAGATATAAAATAAAGCGAGAAATATATTTATGCTGTATTCATTTGGGTAGATGTGGCTCGTCCACGAATCTTCGCCTACAGTCCCTTCAATATCGGCTTATAGTGAGTTGGCTGTATCTTAGGAAGATAAACTACATAGAAAAATTTACGCCTTTGGCAAACTTGTTCAGTAAATCAGGGGTTATCATTGTTTAAGTCATGTAATTCAATAGTTTGCCCCCCAGACGTCACTAGTGAGTATTATTTTTACTAAGACGCCATCTTTCTTAGTGGCCTGGATCATAAGATATCTTCAAAATAGAAATCAGGATCCTGAGACAACCGCAAAATAAAAAAAAAAATATATGCTTATTAGCGCCGCCTGATGACTAAATTTCTATTTTCATTGATTTTCTAATGATAGCGTTTGAGCTGTTAAGCAACTTTGCCGAAGATACCTTCTACGTGGTCAGGATCCTGAGATATCAGAAAAGCAAAAATTTGATACTTAATAGCACCGTCTGGTGTAAGAATTCCGCATTTCAATGACCACCGCCCTTAATCTACTGAACAATTTAGCATAACACCCTTTATTTTGGTCACTTTTTAAGATTTTGATCATTTATAAAAACGGCCGTTGACCTTCACAGTACAGGGTGCGGATATCATAGCTCCAAAATTCTGTAACTTCGTAATCTTTCATTCGATAATTTTCAGGAAAAATCACAATTGAGTTATATTTTGAATTCAGACATTGCAAATTTCGAATTTGGTGATGGTTTTTGACAGTCTTAACTTGATACGGTACCTTTGGTATTATGAAATGGAAATGTTGTGCAAATGCAAGAAACCTTATCAATAACTCTATGAAAAATTTAACTAATTGGCATAATGTATCCACCGTTCGGAGTTTGAAGAATATTGAATACGAATACGACAAAGGGTGAATTTATAACGATAGCTCTAGGGTCTAAGTTAAGCAAAAAGCTTCATTCTAGTTGGGTCGTAAGGTCAAACAGAAAAAAAGCCTTTGAGAAGATTTATATTCAATTCTAGCATAGCATGGCATAGCATAGACTTACTGTACATGTCAATGGTTGCTATTCCGTGATTGATCGGAACTGGTAAGAATTGCACTACGATCCAAATGAATAAGGGATAGGAGTTTCCGCTTACTCTCGAAGTGCAATTTTAGCAGATCTAATATTATTGATCAATAACGGCGCCGGCCAAGTCCTTACAGTCAGTTGGGATGGGGAAGGAATGTTAGGGTGTAATGATTGTTGCTTCTAGAGACCGAGAATACCTCTGCATCTCCACAATCACCACGGGAAGGGTGTTTATTAGTGAGGGAGGGAAAGATCTGGGAGTCACCTCTGGTCGGTGATGCGATCCATGGACAAGGGGGAAATATACGACTTATATTTAAAGCTAGTTTTGTATTTTTATCTCGAGAAGTTTTTGGTAGAAGCTCTAAAAAAATACGTCAACATCTATAATGTCGAACAATTCAAAATACGTTTTTATTAATGACAAAAACTGAAAATTACATGTATATACTTTAAATTATATGAAACAGGAATAATGCCGATACTTGTAGTGACGAACCATACATAGTTTGTTTGAAAATTACATATTTGTATTACTGTGCATTTTGTCTCGATATGGTAGAAGTTTTTAGAAAATACGTCAACATTCACAATGTCGAACAATTCAAAAGATAATTTTTAATAATGTCAAAAAGAGAAAAATATATGTATATTGAAATTGTATAAGAAAAAAGCAAAATGCCGACACTTATAGTGACGAACCATACAAAGTTTGTTTTAATATTACATAAAAGTTACGCTTTCAAGAAAAAATGTGTTATCATAAGCATGAAACGAACTCACCAGTTGGTAATCCATTTTCGACTGAACACAAAACTGACACTGACAGCAAAACTTCTTGGCGTCCCGAAAACAAACTGTTGTGCTTGGGCCTTCCCAAATACCTACCCAGCAAGACGCTCCAAAACAGAAAATATATATATATATCTCCGGCGACGAAAACACGCGCGAAACCGTGAGCAAAATCTATCGGACGAGGCAAAACCGAACCCAGACAACCAGACCAGAAGTCGCATAGCAGTATACGTACAAAGTCGCTTATTTGAACAAGCTGCATCACTCCCGCACTACATAGGGGATGAAATCGTTTTATCGATGAGTTTCCTCGCATAAAACGCTATTTTATTAGTTCATATGTACATTCCATTTCGTCCCGTATACTTGTACAAAGTAATTCGGATCAATCCGTAGCAGCTGTCAAATAAATTTTGTTATCATAAATTAAATCGCATAAGAGTTCAGACAAATTCGCAAGAAAATCTACACACTCGCATTGCATGTCGTGTTTCATCATATAAAAATGCACGTATATCGCCTCCACTTTTGTACGTATAAGGCCTTTTTGCGACATCTTATATGTGAAAATTTGCACATATAAGCATCGCATAATCTAAAAGGTGATTTGGTTATACGTACATTCTGGTTGTCTGGGAACCGTCTTGCTTGGGCTTCACGAAGCACTACCCAGCAAGACGCTACAAAACAGGAAAAAAAAACAAATATATATCTCTGGCGACGTAAACACGCGCGAAACCGTGAGCAAAATCTATCGGACGACGCAAAACCGAACTGTCCTGCTTGGGCTTCACGAAGCACTACCCAGCAAGACGCTCCAAAGCAGGAAAAAAAACTCTCCGGCGACGAAAACACGCGCGAAGCCGGAAGCAAAATCTATCGGACGACGCAAAACCGAACCGTCCTGCTTGGGCTTCACGAAGCACTCTTTGAGAAGATTTATATTCAATTCTATGAGAAAAACCAAGTTATTCAAGCCGTCACATGACAACTGCACAAGATGTTACAAAAGTGGTTATTTGTAGCCATATGGGAACCTGTCACAGAATGGCCGAAAATGAACCACCTCATAATTCATGACATGGCATTTATTCTTTTCTGGGAAGAAAATCATGAATTTCTAGCCGTCGAAAGGTATCACAGTATGATATTTTGAAAATATTCCTTTAGAATTTCTACCGAAACCGATATTCGGTGACCGTGTTCCCCGAAACAATCACAATAGTCTCCAAATTGAAACACGTGATACATTCTGTGAAGTAAATCGGTGAATCTTATTATGTTTTCGATATGGTTTCTTGTATTTCTCTCAGATTTTCATTATTAAATACCCTAGGTACCATCAAAAAATTCGAAATTGTCAATGCCTGAATCTAAAATATAACTTATTTGAAGTTTTCTCTGGAAATTTCTTAAAAATCGATCGAACAATTACGTAGTTATAGAATTTTATAACTTCGATGTTGGCATCCAGAACTGTACCTAAAGGTTAATCTAAATTTCAGAGGTCTAAAACTGGTCATGCAAGGTTGTATATCATCATCATAATCACTCTGTTATCTTCGTGAATCTTGTCTTCTTCTTGTCTTCTTGTCTTCTTGTCTTCTTGTCTTCTTGTCTTCTTGTCTTCTTGTCTTCTTGTCTTCTTGTCTCTTGTCTTTGTCTTCTTGTCTTCTTGTCTTCTTGTCTTCTTGTCTTTCTTGTCTTCTTGTCTTCTTGTCTTCTTGTCTTCTTGTCTTCTTGCCTTCTTGTCTTCTTGTCTTCTTGTCTTCTTGTCTTCTTGGTCTTCTTGTCTTCTTGTCTTCTTGTCTTCTTGTCTTCTTGTCTTCTTGTCTTCTTGTCTTCTTGTCTTCTTGTCTTCTTGTCTTCTTGTCTTCTTTGTCTTCTTGTCTTCTGTCTTCTTGTCTTCTTGTCTTCTGTCTTCTTGTCTTCTTGTCTTCTTGTCTTCTGTCTTCTTGTCTTCTTTGTCTTCTTGTCTTCTTGTCTTGTCTTCTGTCTTCTTGTCTTCTTGTCTTCTTGTCTTCTTGTCTTCTTGTCTTCTTGTCTTCTTGTCTTCTTGTCTTCTTGTCTTCTTGTCTTCTTGTCTTCTTGTCTTCTTGTCTTCTTGTCTTCTTGTCTTCTTGTCTTCTTGTCTTCTTGTCTTCTTGTCTTCTTGTCTTCTTGTCTTCTTGTCTTCTTGTCTTCTTGTCTTCTTGTCTTGTCTCTTGTCTTCTTGTCTTCTTGTCTTCTTGTCTTCTTGTCTTCTTGTCTTCTTGTCTTCTTGTCTTCTTGTCTTCTTGTCTTCTTGTCTTCTTGTCTTCTTGTCTTCTTGTCTTCTTGTCTTCTTGTCTTCTTGTCTTCTTGTCTTCTTGTCTTCTTGTCTTCTTGTCTTTGTCTTCTTGTCTTTCTGTCTTCTTGTCTTCTTGTCTTCTTGTCTTCTTGTCTTCTTGTCTTCTTGTCTTCTTGTCTTCTTGTCTTCTTGTCTTCTTGTCTTCTTGTCTTCTTGTCTTCTTGTCTTCTTGGTCTTCTTGTCTTCTTGTCTTCTTGTCTTCTTGTCTTCTTGAAATATTGTCTTATTGTTTTTGTCTTCTTGTATTTTATCCTTTTTTCAGTTTTTGTATTCACTGCTTATCAGCAAACTATCAAATAATAAAGACACATTCACTAACTGCTTTTGAAGTTTAATTTCTCTATGAAAGATGACGCATTAAGATACATCTCGATTCTATTAAAAAAAAACTGATTCTCGTGCTCAGGCTGTTCAACTTTTATCTATCAAAATTATTCATAGTGCACTATGCATTTCCTCTATACCTATATTTATTTACTTGCGAACAACTCTGACACAACTTTACAAATTCAAGCTGCTTATTTTGTCACTTGCTGCCAAGCTTTTCCTCGTTTGCATACAAGAGCATCAAAATCACTTCTGAAAAAGTTTCTGTCAACAATTTTGAAATGCAAGCATTGCTCATAGAATCTCTTTTGCTCATATGCTCGCTCACGTGGGTGGCTCATAAGGTGCCACATTTGCAGAAAAAAGACAGCAACTTCTTTCCTTCCGATGCACGACGGTGAGTTGAAATGAAATTCAGGATACATCATAAGAAGTGGAGCTTCGTTAACTAGCCCACTTTTGAACCGTGACTGTCCTTAAGTACATTTTGAAAAGGCTTTGCTTGATAAGAGGATCAGGTGGAAATCAAACAGCAGCTTTTGAAAAGATGAGTTCCTTGATTGACTAAAGGTTGTATGTCGGAAACGTGCTTATTTACTTTTCAAATGAGTTTCATATTTGCAGATGATTTGAAATGTAATTGACTGATTGAAGTTAAAAAGACACTCTGCTTAGATTCTTGAAATATGTTTTAACTGAATCCATCGATTATTTTGTTTGCCTTCATCACGGCCAAACATTTCATGATGCAGTTTATGATAATTGCAAAAACTTGGTTATAAATCCCAATTAGTCAATATAGAGGTTCTAAAGACTGGCTAATCTTTATCAAATATGATAGTATATTCTTTAATAATTCAAGGTGGTTTTTCATGTTTGTTTTTTGAATTGTTAATACCGAAACACATTTTTTCCCCGTTGTTCATGTCAAAATTAGCTGTGATAAAATTTTATTCTTCATAATCATCTGCATCCCCGTTCAAAGTTGAGTATCACATTCTTAGAGAGTTAGCTAATCCCAGACTCAGTCGATCCTCGGTACATTTCGCAATTCAATTAAAGAAACAAACAGCATCGTTGAAGTTTTGCACCTGAGATTAGCTGCTTCTTGTGTGAAACTTGTCTCGTTGTGTCGTTCAACTGCTCGTGGGACGAAATTCCCTTCCTTCGAAACGACAAAACACCAGCCCCAATTTAATGCATGCGTGGTTTTAAGCACTTTGCTAATTCTGACTCTGATTTCTGTGTCTCTTCTCGTTTTGTTTGGCTCGTCGTCGTTGTTTGGATAAACATAATCAACCTCTAGATTGTACGAGAATATGTATGAGAAATTTGCTCGTTTTTTGGCGGTGTTTGGCAACGGAAGTATTCCTTTCCATTTTTCAGCGCAATCTTACCGGGACGAAGATCCCTTGCCTGGGCAACTTCCGTAATCCAGTAGCTTGTTCGTTCTGAGACAATATTTTTCTTTAATTTTCTTGCTCGAATTTCGTTTCTTGCTGCTTAGTGTACACAGCAGACAGTCTCATTGCTACTCCAGTTCACACGGGGTCTTTCCTTGTGGTTCGGAGAGAAAGGGACAAAGTTTTCGCTAAGCCTGGTCGGGGTAATTCGAGGATGAGATTTTGCACATACAAACGCCAAACGTTTGCACCATCGAAGAGAACGATTAAAGGGGAAAGGCACTTGTATTTGACCATCAAGAAAATCTAGACCATAAATTTTTGAATGATGTCGACTATGCGCGTCTGTCAAAAGATACAATCTCTAGTAGAATTAAATGGTATAGTACTGAATTCGATTTTTCCTTTATTTTGAAATAGGTCTACACACCAAGATCATGGATTGCAAGGTTTTTTTTGTGAAATAAATAAGCAAGATACCAAGTTTTCCGAACATAGACTCAAAATATTCAAATCTCCCCTTCTCGCTAAACCATCACCCAAAGAAACGATAATGCAGTGCATTTAGCTAACGGCATTATGAGAAATTTAATTGCAGTTTGCTATTTGATAAGGAGTCAAAGACACATTCATATATGCAGAAGAAAGCACATGTGAAGTGCGAAAGAACGGCCCGATGCAGCAAAACGCGCTGCGAGAGTAATTTGTTCTGGGTTCCATAGAGATGAGCAGGATTTTCCTTCTGTATCCAGTGCATAAAGATCTTTGATACCATATAAATGATTTAGTGATGAATAATTGCTTCAATATTTAATTCGGACAGCTTTATGCGTCTTTTGTTGAGATTTTTCCTATTCAAAATCCCCCGGTGGTATTCATTGCTCTAACATAGTCCATTAATTGGATTGCCTAGTAAATAACCGGATATGGATTGCTCATTTCCCGGTTCTCATGACCGTGTCTTTTCGCAAGGCATTCGCATTCATGGACGTAGCCAGGGGGCATTGACTCCCATATTTATTAAATAATTGCGTCATGATACATTTTATGAAGAAGTTTTCGAATGCCCTAAACAAGCAAGGTCCGAGCATATTATTTTCATCAGCAGTCCGCGATAGATTTTGCCAAAAAAACCTGTAATGAAATTAAACGATTTCTGCAAAGAATATTGCCCGCAAATTCACCAAAGATGGCCTGAAATCAGTCTTCCAGGAATTTTTCCAGGAATCCTTCCAGCTCTTCCTCCAGGAATTCTTCAAGCGGTTTATGCTGATATTGTTTCAGAGATTCTTCCATAGACTCCTTCATGAATGAATGCCGGACGAACTCTATTGGGATCCTTGCAAAGATGTCTGCAAGTATTTTCAAGGTGTGGCACTAGAACAATCTCTTTAAGGATTGCTCTAAATGTTTTATCAGAAATTTCTTATGGATTCCACCAAAAATACATGAAGGGATAGTCTTCCTCAGGACTTCATGAATTCCTCCAGGGATCGCTCCAGGGACTCTATCAGCCAATTCTCCAGCGATTCCACCAGAATTTTTTTACAAGAAATAACTTCACGAATTTTCTGAGGGATTCCACCTGCAATTGCTTGAGGAATACCGCCTTGAAAATCACTACTATCAATTACTCCATGGATTCCCTCAGAAATATCTATAAAGATTCGTATCGGCTATTTAATAAAAATCATCGGGAATTAATTCCTCGAGAAATTCCTCCAAAGATTAATCGTGGAATAATCTCCCAGGAATTTTATCAGAAAATACTCTAAGAATTTCTTCAGGGATTACATTAGGAAAATCTCAACCCTCCAGAAATTTCCTCATGGATTTCTTCAAGGACCATCCACGGATTTCTCCAGAAATAACTCTGCAAGGGTTCCTCTTGCATAACCTTCACAGTGATTCTTCCACAGATTTCAAGGATTACTCCAAGACTTTTTCAGGAATTCCTCCTGTAATCCTTCAAAGATCGCTTCATCAATTAAACCAGGTAACCTTTCATTGAATAATTCAGGGATCTAGGAATTTCAGGGATTCATCCAAGAAAATCTTTCTAGAGTTTCCTCCAAAGGTTTACCCAGTAATTGCTCCAGAAAAATCTCAATATTGGTTTCTATAAAAATTGTTCCAGTGATTTCTTCAGAAATTCCTCCGGAGATTTCCTCGGATATTCATCCAGAGACTCATGCAAAGCTTTTTCTAAGAATTTTCCAAGGAATCTTCAACGGATCAGGCAAAGGTTCTGCGAGAGATAGTCCTAGATATTACTCCTAAGATAACTTCATTTAATATTACCAGATGTTTCTCAAGGGATGGCCCAAAGAATTTCTCCTGCGATACCACCAGGAATTTACCCAGGTTTTTTTTTCAAAAAGTTCTTCAGCAAAGGAGTTCTTCGAGCAATTCCTGAAAAAAAAATCTTGGGGGAACCCCTGGAGGCACTCTTAGGGTAATTTCTGACTGAATCCTTGGAGAAATTGATGAGGAATTTGTATAAGAATATCGATTCTCTAGAAAAATTCTCTGGTTCCTGAAGGGTTTCTGGGAAAAACCTTATGAGTTTTTTTATGTATCAATATTCTCAGAAAAATCTTGTAGAATCCCTGGAGGAATTCTTGATGGCGGAAACCCTGAAGAAATCTTCGGAATAATTTTTGGAGGAATCTCGAAAGGTCTACTTGGGGCAATTTTTGCAAGTATGCTTACAAGATTTTTTGCAGAAATCACTGGAGCAATTCCTGGATAAAGCCAAGAATTTTTGTACAGATTTTCCTGGTGGAATCCTTGGAGAAGTCTCTGGGAAGATTTCTGGAGGAAAACGTTTAAAGAAATCTTTGAAGGAAATGTTCCCGGGTATATTCTTGGAGAAATTCCTGGAGCAAAATCTCTAGAAGAATCCTTAAAGAGATTTTCCTGCAGAAATCCCTGGATTAATCTGTGGAGGAATCCCTAGACGATCATCTGACGAAATTGCTGAAGGTATTCCTGCAGCCCTGTTGGGACCGGTCTGAAAAATTTAGTAACGATGAAAAGTTGTCCCTGGAGGAATTTTCAGAGGAATATCTGGAGAGATCCCTGGAATTCCTAGAGAATTGAAGGGATTACGGTAGAGATCATCTTGGAGGAAATTTGATACAATCACTGAAGGAATTTCTGGAGAATTTTCTGGAAGAGTGTCTGGGGAAATGGCTGATGGAAATATTGGAGATATTTCGGGAGGAATTCTAGATGGAATCTCTGGAGGTTTTCCTGTAGAAATTCCAGGTGTCAGAATTGCATTTGAGGTCAAAATGACATTTAGCTTAGAGGTTGAAAACATGAATAATAACTTGTCGAATGATTTAGCAAAACGAAAACGAATATAGGTATTCGGATATAATAATGTTATGTTTGTAAAGCGAAGATATCCGTAGCGGTAAACACATAACTTTTCAGCAAGACCAAACTAAGGGACATGGGTTCAAATCCCATCGGTCGAGGATCTTTTCGGGTTGGGAATTTTCCACTTTTCCAGAGCATTGTGCCATCTACACGACATGTTGTTTCACAGGAAAGAGCAAATTGAATTAACTCATGTATAAAGAAATGTCTTGAAGATTACATTGAAAGGTAGATAAATTTTGAAAAAAAAATATCTTTATTAAACATCTATGATTTATTCTTAAAAAAAACAGGTATCGATGCTTGAAAAAATCTTTGAAAGAATTCCAGTTTTTTTTTTCCAAAGAATTAGAGAAACATACCTACAGGAATAGTTTTTTTTTATATCTTGCATTACTGTGTAGATGATTCATTTATGCGTCGTCGGAGATGTTTGGATCTCGCTTTCGCGCGGGTTTTCGTCGCTGGAGAAGTTTTTTTCCTGTTTTCGCTTGTCTTGCTGGGCAGTGTTTCGTGAACCCCAAGCAAGCTTGCCCGTACGATTCAAGCATGTTGGTGACGGAATTCAAGTAATTTGGAGCTCCTCTGTCAGTAATTGGTGAGCTCGTTTCATGCTTTTATTTATATAGTGAAATAAATTTACACATATATTTATCTTGAAAACGGTATTAATGTTTCATTTTTGTATTTATTCAAAAAAAACCCTGATTGGTTCGACACTCGTTGTCGGCGTACTATAATTCATAGTTTACCTAATACATTTTAAAGGACCCATACCTTTACTTCTGCCTGTAATTACATAAAAGCTTTTGAATAGCTCGACATGTTTTCCACAGACTGACAGAAGATTATTTCGGTGCATGTTGAATTGAATTGAATCACTTACCAAGCGCAACAAACTCTTTAAATGGTTCGTCACTAGTGGTGTCGACATAATTTTGTACATAATAATAAAATAGAAGAAGACTGTATAATTAGATAGGTTTTAAATTGAGCTTACATGAATCTCATCACTTAACAAGGTGAATCCCAATTGTGTAGCTTCTGAATCCTTCCCACTAATAAAAACTCATTCCTGTGACATCCATGAAGATGCAGAGGTATACTCGGTCTTTAGTAACAATGGATGTCACAGTAACATTCCTTTCCTTCTCCGATGACCGTTAGGACGTGGCCGGCGCCGTTATTGACTTCATGATATTCGGAATTCTCGAAAGTATACACTGAAGATGGTAAGCTACTTTCAACCTCCATCTGTTGTCGAAATATTTCAACCTGACCGCCATACAAAAACCGAGTGTTCGGAATTTGAGACAAAAACGATACTCTCGTTTTTCAAAAGTTACTGAGCTTATATTTAGCCACAATATGCGATGTATAAAATTGCTTTTGTATGCAAAGTTTCAGACAATTCGGCCGGAAAAAACCCTCCATGCCAAAGTTAATCATGGAAGTGCCCAAGTAGCTCTGCACCCTATTTATGTGATTTTGGAAACGGGGTAAATCGATTAAAAGTCAAATTATTGAACTCGTCACTCGTTGGTACATACGATACATAGTTCACTGGATGTATACTAATTGTTGCGTGAAATTCGTAAATGAACTTTTAAGATCGTGCCCCCTTGATCGAAACCCTAACTACGCCCATTTCCCCATTCGTTCGGAAAATGAATGTCCAAACAATCAAATTCAAGTGCCCAAACGACCATTCGAGTGGCCATTTCGTTACCCTTCCTTGGTTCGTCCGGTCTTCGACGCTGGAGGTAGTGGGGGTAATCACCGAAAAATATTTTCTCCATCTATTCCCATTCGACTGCCATCACCAAGCTGCAAAGCCGACCAAGAAAAACGACCCTACCCCATTCTGCGAAAGCAGGTCTGAAGCGGGAAAAGCGGGAAAGAATGATGGTGGAAGATAAGGAGGGTGGCTGTGCAATAAACACGTTTTCTCTGACATGGCAGTTTTGCTGCTTTTTTCTCTTCCGCAAATTGACAAATATTTACAAACGGATGTTTGGTTGCCGGTTAAATAAGACAAACTTCAGCTTTCGTTCGCCTGTGCCCTGGATTTGGGGCTAAGCAACTAAGGTTCAGCGCCAGCTTTCCGACTTTCCAAGAACGATGAGACGGACTTTGAAGAAAAATGAGGATACACACAAATCAAAGGCATCCGAAATGTCCTGCTTATATAGAATTTAGGGGTTCGGAAGTCGAAATGTCATGTGGTTGCATCTGGAAGCGAGAGAAACACACTTTCGAAAATTGAAGCAGGATGATTGTGGAGAAAAATAAAGCGATGAACATGAATCAGGTGGAAAAAACGGTTGATAAACTTTTGGTATTTACGTCCTCACTGGGACATAGTATGCTTCTCAGCATAGTGTTCAATGAGCACTTCCACAGTTATTAACTCGGAGCTTTCTTTGCCAAAGTTGCTATTTTTCGCATTCGTATATCGTGTGGTAGGTACAATGATACTTTATGCCCAGGGAAGTCAAAGAACGAGAAAATCCTGAACCGGACCGGGAATCGAACCAACCCACCCTCAGCATGGCTTTGCTTTATAGCCGCGGACTCTAACTACTTGGCTAAGGAAGGCCAGAAGCATAAACAGAGTGCCCACTTCGTGAAATGAACAGTCCTTAAGGCTCACGTAAAAATGGTGCAAAAGTCAAAACTGAAATATCAGTTTTCTCTTTTTAAATAGACAAATCGAAGAAAATAAAAACACACAGCTCTTTTATTTGCCAAATAAAAAGGCTGTGTGTTCTTATTTTCATGAATTAATTGTTTTAAAAGGAGAAAACTGCTTTTTTAGTTCTGACTTTTAAGTCATATTTTCTTGCACCTTAATCCTGATTTGACTTACATTCTTTCAGCGCTAAGATCAAACGCTGTTGGGAGTAAGAATAAACCCCTGCTTTCTTGTCAGCATGAATTCAAATTATCCCGTGTTACTCGATCTTCCATGTCAGTTAGGTACCCTGGAGAGGTTTTTGTTTAGTGTAAAAAATGAACGCTACCACTTCATGGACTACTTAATTAAGCTCTGTGAAACTTCCACTTACACCACCAAGTATAATTGACTATGGGCTAAATAGTCCTAATTAACTGTTTGCTAGTTCTATCCAGTTTGGTTATACGTAAGCAATGTTTTTTTCCACGAATTCTGAAGTAAATTCTAACCGTCGTCATTCTACCAACAGCAAACCAACATACCCCTCCGACACTGGAAATCAGGACCGATAATCAATTACTATGACGCGGCAACTTTGTGTACCTTCCGTACGTTATTGTAATCAAACCATGATTAAACATTCGACAATTTCCTCCCATTATGGTCTCACTTGCTGGTAAACACGCACGTTTGCAGGACTTCTCGTCTGCATAGTTTCTCTATTGATTGTACGAACAAACTGAAGCACCGTCGGCCACCCAACGCCCAAGTCCCACTCCGGTACGACCAGGTCCCATGGGAGGACCTAATATTGTTGATTACCTTCCTGCGTACCATTACTTCTGGCTTGACCACGGGACCACTCAATTAGGGGCGCCTAGACAGATGGACACAATGGGAATCCACAGCTGAGGCGGGTGATGAAGAAGGTGTGCGACCGAGGCGAGGGAAACCAAACGGCGACGTTTAATTCCCGCCCAGAAACACTTGTCATGTTGAAATGTTTACAGTTTTAATAGTTAATAGACTGGCTGCCTAGCCCTGGCACGAGTACTGTTTCTAGTAGGGTAAAAGCACCGGTTTGGCCAGTCTAAGAGAAATGTCAATAAAAATAAATGGGAAGCCGTATTTATACTACAAATATGTCAAAATGCAAGCTTTCGATCCATATTATGTGTGTAAAATATCAAAACTGAGCTACGATCATTTTTTTCGCTTTGAAAATTCCGTTGGTCAATATAGGCCAACGGAACCAGTTTCGGCCAGAGATTTATCTTCGGTTCCTGAATTGGCCAATCGCATTGATTTCTCATGAGAGTGGCCAAATTAGGAGTGTCCTGGCCAAATTAGGTGTTTGGGAGTTAACATTATTAGGAAAATGAGTTGTTTATCTTATGTTTTGAGTCAATATGGACGAGTAAATGAATGTAGCTCTATCATGTGGATGTGATCAACTGAACACAAAAGATTTCATGCTGATTGGCTATGTATATAATCTCCTATGGCTACAACTGGCGTATGGCCAAAACCGGAGCTTCTACCCTACCTCCTTTCCATACTTTGGTACTGGTACTTGGTTTACTCCTGACCATGGCGAGTTGGAATACGCGTGTCTGTAGAAAGAGCCTTGCATGTTTGTGTCTAACCCAGGAGAATCGAAACTTATGACCTATTAGACAGCAGGAACTTCATGTCCGACGGTTGGCTGTCCGGCATAGAATTATTGCGCTGTGAATCAAAGGGCTATTATGCAGGTGTAGGGTACTTTCGCAACGGAATCGGACACAGTGTGGTTGCAAGGGGTTACCAGGAGAAGCTCAATGTTAGAAGGAGTTCGTCAGCTGGGAAGAGTTCAATACGAGTAGGAGCTCAGAGAACAGAAAGAGCTCGGTAGAAGATTGTGCGGTTCGGAGATTATTATAATAAGAAGAACTGTTAGATAACATGTAGGGTAACTTAGTGGAAAACTCCCCATCTAGAAAAAAACACCCTTCTTTATTTTCAAGGCATTCAATTTTATTTTATACTTCAACAGTGAGTACATATCTTGCTTAACTTGATGATCTCGCCCTTAAAGCCATTGGTAACCGAGTGTGTAGCTCGTTGTTTTCAATCAAATAAATGAACCTGAAAGAAAATACTATCACCACTGGAAAGTAGAGCAGAATCTCATCTTAAATGCTGGGAGATGCTAACTGAACCCCTTTTTATTTTCAAGCAAATCTCGAAAGATTATTCTTGTCAAGAATTGGGATTGTTGTATTAGTCACTCAAACGTCACATTAAATTATCTGTTTATTAAATTTCTCTCTCTGATCTCTCTCTGGAGAGCTTGAATGCATGCTAGCTCGCATGACTTTCTCAAAGTGTGTTTATAAATATCTTGAAATCGGCTAATAGTGGGTCTGCTAAAAAGTGCGTCCATTTTTATGTTAATGTGCCTGTGGATTACATGCGATGTTCCTTCAAAGATTGCCGGAGGAGTCATGTTAGTTTCTATCGTTTACCGATGGATGGTTTAAATATTATTCTTCGCTTCATGCGGACTCAAGTACTAATGATGATTTTAACTGGCCCAAGCATGGTGGGGTTTGATTATTCCAGCTGATAATTTATTCCCTCAATCAACAAGGTGGGCTAATGAGATGCATAAACTCGATTCCTACATTAAAACCGAATAGAATCGGAATCATCCATTCTCCCCAGACAACCAGAAATCGCATGAAAATTCACGTTACAACTTGTTTATTTCATACAAACTACATCAACCCGCAAACACCATGGATAAACTCGTCAGATTGATTAGTTTCCTCGCATAAAACACTTTTTTTCTGAGTTCATTTTATACATTTGTTCGTCCCGTACACTCGTACAAAGTAAGTTCGATCAATTCGTAGCAGCTGTCAAATCAACATTTGTTATCATAAGTTAATTCGCATAAGGTCACAGTTAGTTCGGTACAATATTATTACACTCGCATTGTATTTATTTTTCATCACATAATATATGCACGTAATATCCGCCTCCACTTGTGTGTACGTAGAAGGCCTTTTCGCGACATCTTATAAGATGAAATTTTGCACATACAAAGCCTCCAGTGAATTTCGTTATACGTACATTTTGGTTGATACATCGAATTTTCAGAACCATCAATGGCATCTCGAAACGCTTTCACTTTCTATCATTGCTCGACTTTATTTGATCATATACGCATATTTCATAAACTAAAGTTCCCTGATTTGGAACGGTCAACCCAATATATACCAAAAGCAATAGAGAAAGGAAAATACTCTACCGGACTATTTGCGCATGAAATATCAAAGTATTTTTCCTTGTGTAGGTACACTGGCTATTGGAACAAATACATTTCTTATAGTATTTATTATTAAGCGTCTTTCTGCTTTTCGGCTTACGTGCCTGCGTTCTCAGCTTGGTGTTCTAATGAGCACATATCCACAGTTATTTAACTGACGAGCTTACTTATGCCAATTGGACCATTTTTTGCATGCGTATATCGTTGTGGCAGGATACGAAGATACTTGATGCCCTGGGAAGTCGAGAAAATTTCTAACCTGAAAGCATCCAGTCGACGGTGGGATGTCGAACTCACGACCCTCAGCTTGGTCTTGCTGAATAGCTGCGCGTTTACCGCTGCGGCTATCTAGGCCCCTTATTTATTTAAGCTATTGAGTAATTTGTTTCAAGATATATAAAAAACAACAAAAACTTTTTTTTTCTCTGCGATAGCAACATTTTCTCATGAGATTGCAATACTTTCTCCCCTTCTTAAAAGCAACATAACCATAATCTCGAATGTTTGGCTCCGGGAGTAGCATATTGAGTCGGTCTGCCGTACCTAGCTTCAACGTAGCGTTGTTGAATAACGGGGTAAAACGATTCGTTTGCTTGGTAACAACAAACTTCACACATAATTACCAATGGTTTTTAGGACAAGATCATAAATTAAGTGAGATAATTAATATATTATCGAGAAAAGCTCGTTGCACAAGGTTTTTCGTTGAGATGTATAACCAATGAATAGAATTGGCAAAGATAAAGAAACCTCATTGTTAATTAAGCCAATTTTGTTTCTTAAGGCTTTTAACGAATGGAACTTTGATAGATAACAGATGTTTGGGATGATGTTTTAGGATAGATAAACTGTAAGGGACCGTCCATAAATGACGTAGCTTTATTTTGACTATTTTCAACCCCCTCCCCCCTCGTAGCAATTCGTCACAAATTTGTCAACCCCCCATGAAAAGGACGTAGCGTTCATCTGACCCCCCCCCTTTTCCAAACCAATTTAATATATACCCACACAACCAGAATGTACATCTAACGAAATCACTTTTTGCGTTATGCGATGCTTATATGCGCAAAGTTTCACGTATAAGATGTCGCGAAAAGGCCTTATACGTACAAAAGTGGAGGCGATATACGTGCATATTTTATATGATGAAAAGTAGTATGCAATGCGAGTGTGTATATTTTATTGCGAATTAATCTTATCTTATACGACTTAATTTGTTACAACAAAATTGATTTGACAGCTGCTACGGATTGATCCGACTTACTTTGTATGTGTATGCGAGACGAAACATAATATACATATGAACCCATAAAAAAGCGCATTGTATGCGAGGGAAACTCAGTCGTTCAAACGACTTTCGCCACCACCAAGGTAGTGACGGGGATGTGATGCCAATTTATACTAGATGGAACGACTTCTGTACGTAAACTGTTATGCCGACTTCTGGTTGCTGTGGTAACTTTTTTTGCATATAAAACATATTCTTAGTTCATCATTCAAAGCGCATAGCATAGTATTAATGGATCGTACAATTCGTAGTTGCTACACCGTGATTGATCAGAATAAGTCGACAGTTTGCACAAGGAACCAACAGATGTGCTTGGGGAATCTAGAATTTCATCTTCAATGTACAACTTTCGAGAACCCCAACATTATAAAGTCCAATACACGGCGCCGGCCACGTTCCTACAGCACTCATCAGGGAAAGAAAGGGAGCAATGCGTATTATCGACATCCATTGGTTACTAGAAGCCGAAGACACCACCTTTATGCAATCTCCAATGGGTTGTCCACAGGAAGGAATTCAGTTAGTGGGCAGGCGTTTAAAAGCTTAACCCATAATCAGGATTCATCTTTTTAAGTGATGCGATTCATGCAGCCTTATATAAAAAGTCACACAAAAGATATTAGATATTCAAAGGTGTTTTTGTAACTACAAGAAATAGGTAAAAGGAAAGGTATGATACAGTGAGAGGCAAAATAAAGTGCCCACCTTACCAGTTTTCGAATTTCTCTCATTGATTTGGTTCAAATTAAAGTTAACACACCTAAATCTTTTGTGATATTTTTATTTTTGATGTTCTTCTAAAGTTGCACTTACGAAATTTTGATAAAAAAAAGAATTTTACTTAAAGAAAAAGAAAATCAATTTGTATTGAAAAAAAAGTAGTGACAAAAATAAGTGCCCACTTCCTTCTTGTCCCCAGAAAAGATGATTTAAGAAAAATAAAAAGCAATTTAATAGTTAATGTGTCCTCCTTTGGCCTTAAGGACTTGCTGGAGGCTCTTCGGCATGCTTTTCACCAGGTTTTGTAGGTGTTGTGGATCTAGTTCTTCCCAGGCGCGCTCCAAGGCTTCAAAATAATTATTTTTGTTGGTAACACCAGTTTTTTCAACCCTAGCATCGAGAATCGCCCACAAATTCTCGATGGGGTAGAAAACCTCGTGAAAATCGACGGAATAATGATGGCAGATTCCTATATTAACATCTTGCTGGAAAATCTGGAGGTTTCGCTGATCCAGACGGGCCTTGAAGAGAAATTCATATTTCTCTAGAACAACGACCCGAAGCATACTGGAAAGAAGACCAAGTCTTTTTTCCGGTCTTGTCGGATTAAACCGCTGGAATGGCCTCCACAAAGCCCAGACCTCAACCCCATCGAGAATTTGTGGGCGATTCTCGATGCCAGGGTTTGAAAAAAACTGGTGTTACCAACAAAAATAATTATTTTGAAGCCTTGGAGCGCGCCTGGGAAGAACTAGATCCACAACACCTACAAAACCTGGTGAAAAGCATGCCGAAGAGCCTCCAGCAAGTCCTTAAGGCCAAAGGAGGACACATTAACTATTAAATTGCTTTTTATTTTTCTTAAATCATCTTTTCTGGGGCCAAGAAGGAAGTGGGCACTTATTTTTGTCACTACTTTTTTTTCAATACAAATTGATTTTCTTTTTCTTTAAGTAAAATTCTTTTTTTTATCAAAATTTCGTAAGTGCAACTTTAAAAGAACATCAAAAATAAAATATCACAAAAGATTTAGGTGTGTTAACTTTAATTTGAACCAAATCAATGAGAGAAATTCGAAAACTGGTAAGGTGGGCACTTTATTTTGCCTCTCACTGTATGTTAAACATGAACAAGAGTTTTTGTCGACACTTATAGTGACGAAACAATCATATTCTGTTGTATAAATACATAAGCGCGAGATCCCTATCGTTCTAATAATGAAAATATTTTTCAAAGACACCGACACGTTAATGCTTCTGGTGGACGATTTGCCAGAGGAAGCAACACACTAGACATCGGACTACCATGCAACACCCAGTGGCACAGTCGAAAATTTTTCCTGACGAAAAGTTTTTCTGACTGAAGAGTGAATCGAACCCACACTATTTGACTCGGTACAATTAAATGCTTGATAGCACTACCCGCACGGCTACGGAGCTTACAATATGTTTTATAATAATCAAACATTTAACACCAAATTAATCATTCATCCGTGACTGAGCAGCTATACGCGATACACACACGAAAATTGATTCCGGCAACGCGAAAACAGAACTCGAACTCGAACCTTGGGACACTTATTTCCGGACGTAAATCTTTAAAAATCGTGTCACAAACGCTGCCTAAATTTACTCCAACAAATTTTTAGCTCATCATTTATTTTAGAACAAAGTAGAGAAATTCAAATACTATCCCAAAATATTAACATTTATTTTTAGCGTTCAGTTTCAATCTGTTTCGATAGTCCAAATTATTTCCATTCGTGTATCAAGTACAAGTATCGGACAGGCTTCTTCACTCAAGTCTTCGTTCGGTATCGGCAAGTCTTCAACAACGTCAATCTCGATCGACTCCTTTTCTTCATCTACCGTAACAACGAGTACTTCCTCAGCTCTTCTGCAAACAACTCTCTCGGGCGGATCTCATTAAGACTGAGGTTCCTTTGTGCGTTTGGCAATGTGCTTTTTGTATGACGTTTGACGCAAAGTACAATTTGCATGTCTTACAAGTGCGTTCCTTGATGCCTTTGAATTCTGATGGACAGTAAGTATCGAAGGGAATATGTTCATTCTGAATTGCATTCGGCAAAATCTTAGAAAGATCCAGTGAATTGATTACAAACAATGACGCGAAAAGTTTGCTGCCAATATCCGCTGCACAGTGGTCCAGGAATCAGTTTTACGCGGAAAGATGCATTTTGAGCTTTAGAATGAAACATTAGACAAAAATGGTCTTCTACAAAGTTGTTTGTATTAGTTAAGCCCTTTGTTTGGTGTTATTGAAAATTAGGGTGGACCACATTTTCATAGAAATTGTGTAACTAACTTTCTTATTTGTAGAAATTATATTATACATGCTTCAGCAAAGTTAGAGACCAGCGGTTTTCAGATCGTGCTCCGCGGAGCACTTAGTGCTCCGCGACAGTTTCAAATTTTTTTACTTATTACAATTACCACTGTTTGTTTGAAAACAAGCTTTAAATAATAATAATAATTATTATTATTATAGCAATACTACAGTTAGGTTTTTCAAGAGTACAAATTAAGAGAACATATCATACGATGTTGACTTGTTGATGGGGACCAATCAATTGAATTTTCATTTAAGACTACTGTTTTGTGCTCTATAGTTGTCCTCTTGAAAACTTAGAAATGGTTTTAATTCATTTTTACCTTATGATGTTTCTGGCGTTATGGTGGATGACGATCGTTTCGAAACGTCATTTTAACGAGCCACACGGTGTAAAAGCTCAATTATTATCGAACTTTCATGTATCTCGAATATTTTTATGAAAACTTTCAGCATTTGGGTTAAAATTTTGTAATATAACTCAAAATATGATATGGGTGAAAATGTTCTTATAAATTTTGTATATGACTGTATTGGTTACAAAATTGTGTTTTCTTTTAATTTACTATGAAAAAACAACTTTGAAGATGAAAAAGTTCGATTTTCCCCGACAAAATATTAAGAAACTTTCAGGTTGTGCAAATTTTGTCGGGATAACTGTCCTCGTCATAAAAAATCTAAGGTAGGTACATGCAACTTCGATAATAATTGAAATGTTATCACCATGATACAAAATTAGGAATGTTTCACAAGTTTTATTCAAAGTAATGAATATATTTGTGAAAGCTGAACTTGTGGTTAATTCATTAAAACCCATTAATAAAAGCTTGAAAACGAAATATTTTCGCTACAAAAACTTGCTTAGTTGTTTGACCTAGAAAAAAAAAAGTCAATAAATTTCCTAACCAAATCAAACACTGCCGGTTTCAAGTCATGAATTTTGAAATATTTCTAAAAATGGTCTGTCTTACGTTTGCAACCAAAAGAATGTTTGGTAAATCAATCAGTTTATGCTTAAATTTCTAATGATTTGCATGATTTAAATTTTGAAAGTTATTTACCAGTTTAATGTAAAACATAAATGTCTCGAATGGATAGGAATTGTTATCATCACGAAGGCAAGGGAGAGAGTAATTTGAAACATTTCATGGGGCTCTCCAATTGTGAAGTGCAACGAAACTGTTAAAGTTTATGAATTGTTACACTCTCTGAATATAGGTCGTTCAGCGTATTCGGTTCTAAATCTAAATACTGTTTAAATGCCTAATTGTCACAGTTTAAGCCTGAAATAAAAAAGCTTGCTCTATCAAATAAAACAAATCTTTCGAGATAACAATTTTGAAGTTTTAAAAAAAGCAAAATTCATGAAAGATTGACCAACATAAAAGCTTCTTCACGCATTTCCTAGGAAACTATAAAGTCCGTTTAAGCGTGTAAACAGTCTGGATTTCAAACGGAGCGGTGGATGAAGAATAGGTGCTCCGCGCAATAATTTAATTTCAGAAAGTGCTCCGCAAGACAGAAAAGCTGAAAAACCCCTGTTATAGACCATTCAATTTCAAGCAACTTTGCCAAAAAAAAGTTTTTTTGTATCTCTTAAATTGACCGATTTAGAGCTTTTTTCCTGCAGTGACATAGGGTGGTCCGAACAAAACTGGTTTTCTGGCTCTAGAGTTTTCAATTCAAATTTCTCATCAAAGTAGTCTATAAAACACTTTTAGATCTTTAAAAAATGCGTAATTTGGTGAGTGAAGAAACTCGCTATCTCCTTTCGTTTAGGAGTTATTGTTGTTTTTCTCTCAAAAACATACCTACTTTGATTGTGAATATCTCTGATTGGGGCAAACATAAAAAATATCTATTGACAGCATTCAAAAGACAAAACAAAATTGTATATTATATCAAAAAATTACAGATGTGTTATTTTTGTAACTCTAATAATATGTCTTGAAAAACAAAGGTGTTTAAGCAGAAAAACTTTAATAACTTTTGAACTAAAATAGATATCATCAATATTTTTGCATGGAAATTTGCGTTTTGTTAAGTTTTAAAAGTCGTTCATAGACTGTTTTGACGAGAAATCTGAAATAAGAAAGATAGGGCTCTAAAACTATTTTGAAAATTTTCATGGTATTTATTTCTTTATTATTTCATATTTTGAGCATGAAAATGAAATTTTAGACAAAAATGATCTTCTACAAAATTGTTTCTAAAAATAGAAGCTTTCATACTGTGTCATTTGAAACTAGGGTGGTCCATAATATCACACATATCATATAATCAACTTTTTTATTTGCAAAAATACTGGTATATGCTCTTAGGCAAAGCGGTAGAACTTGAAATTTTGATCAACTTTGCCTAAAAAAGTTTTTCTGTAGCTCAAAATTTGACCAATCTAGAGCATTTTTTCCTAATCATCGCAGGGTGGTCCAACAAAAATAAGTTTTTTAACTCTAGTTTTTTTAATATTATTTTCTCGTCAAAGTCGTCTATGAACGACTTTTAGAACTTAACAAAACGCAAATTTTCATGCAAAAAGATTGTTAATATCTATTTTAGTTCAAAAGTAATTAAAGTTTTTGTGATAAAAAATGTTTGACTTTCAAGATGTTTTATTAGAGTTACAAAAATAACACATCTGTAATTTTTTGATATAATATACAATTGTATTTTGTCTTTTGAACGCCGCCAAAAGATATTTTTTATATTTGCCCCAATCAGAGAAATTCACAATCAAAGTAGGCATGTTTTTGGAAGAAAAACAATAATAACTCCTAAACGGAAGGAAATCGCAAGTTTCTTCACTCACCAAATTACGCATTTTTCAAAGTTCTAAAAGTGTTTCATAGACTACTTTGATGAGAAACTTGAATTGAAAACTCTAGAGCCAGAAAACCAGTTTTGTTCGGACCACCCTATGTCACCGTAGGAAAAAAGCTCTAAATCGGTCAATTTAAGAGATACAAAAAAACTTTTTTTAGCAAAGTTGCTTAAAATTGAATGGTCTACAACTTTGCTGAAGCATGTATAATATAATTTCTACAAATAAGAAAGTTAGTTTAACCATTTCTATGAAAATGTGGTCCACCCTTATTTTCGATAAAACCAAACAAAGGGCTCAACTAATACAAAAAACTTTGTAGGAGACCGTTTTTGTCTAATGTTTCATTCTAAAGCTCAGAATGCATCTTTCCGCGTAAAACTGATTCCTGGACCATAGTGCGCTGGATTTTAGTCCAAAATCCGTTTGATATAATGGAATCGGTGGTGGGATGAAGCGATCTTGTACAACGGTTAGAAGGCTCCTGCGAAAGGGTTTGCAACAGTTTTAACGACTTGTAGGAAGTTTTGGCTACTTCTTACATGGTTCAATAAGATCTGATAATTCCGATCGTTCTGATTCCACGTACTCAGCGTACACAGGGCAGTCATCCAATTGTAGCTCATTCCACAATGAGGCGAGTGTTTGTCCGGCATGGCTGTAGTTCCTTTTCTCAAGCTCAAGATCTACTGTTTGCATCTGGCTGTCCAAATGAGACCCATAGAATTCATGTTCCAAAATGAAACCAGAGTGCTGCTTACTTGAAGGAGCCATTCGTCGTTCAACTCTATTGTATGCACTTCTCCTAGAGCATTTAATTTAGTAGTAAGGAAAATTGCATCCAGATTGTGCTGTATGAAATGATGAATAACCACTTTGATTACCCGCAAAAAAATTAAATCGCATCATTAACAATTCCAAATCACAATTCTAAGCACCAACCTTCTGATATCGAGGATTTTCTTCTGGACCTTCATCAGATACGGTAACATGAACTGGTTTAACCTCTCCACCATTCTTCGTAAAATCTTCGAACTCATGTAGATCGAGGAGCTGCGCATAGTCATAACCATGAGAATTTGGTGTAGACGAACAGTGCTTGGCTGACCTTATAGCAATGTAGGATGGACCATTATAACCAATTACTTCCGCATTTCCCATGGCATCTGGTTGGATTTTTACGGGAGCATAAACTGACATAATTAACTTATGCTACTGCATCACTGCCTAGTACCTTTTTGAAGTCAACTGAAGGTGGTTTCAAAAAATCGGATGAAAATAAACGCAATTGCAGCTGTTTAAAAATGCCTTGTCGAGAATCGGGGGCTTAAAGGTAAAATCATAATTTTTGCATTGAACTTAAAATAACTTGAAAAATACTACTTCTAGACTAGTGATCATGATAGTCATTATGATTAGAATAATTTCATGACGCTTATTGTATCATCACAACGTATTTATTTTGACAAAAAAAAACAAAATTCAAAATCGAACAAAACTGCCCATTAAAGTACAACTGTCCGATATATATTTTTGTACCAGGTAGTACTATATCAATATGGCATGCAGAAGTGGACCAAATAATTATTAAAATTTGGATGAGAAAACAAATTTCAAACAATTAAAAATATAAAAAATAGTTCTTGCGTGAAGCGTCATACTTATACTCCTCACTTTTGCACTTGTTTTGTTAAATGATTCACAGATTTTATTTTACTATGTCCATCTTTTTTTTTGTTGAACATATACAGTATCCTGAAAGTGGGATGTTTTATTATGTAACATTGACAACCCAACAAACCATAGATCATACAAGGATGTCAGTTTCAAATTGTATAAATGTACAGTATACGTTGGAATCGGATACGATGCAAAATGGAATCGATTGTAATCATTTATGCAGCCAGTAATAAGATCTGATTTGAATTTGCATCTTATCAAATACAAATTTAATTTGACAAAATATGCAACTTCATATTGTCATTTTCGTACGATTTGTGTTTTACTTGATTTGCTTCTATTATAATCTCCAATGTGAGATTACATATGAGTTCTTCTGACGTAAATATAATATAATACAGGGGAAGATTATACATCGCCGGATGCATCTCAAAACCAGGCAGAAAAAAAGAGAGTTCCATTAATAAAACTAACAAACTAGATAACAAAAATCAAAGTTTCATACAAATACAATAACATCACTTGATATAAGCATTTCTGTATATTTTTCAAGAATTACTTAACTTCACTTTGAGGAGGGGCGACTGGGGTCACTAATCAGTCCTTTTTTGTTCCCCAATCTTACAGTGCGGTCACAGCTGCATACTTACATTTATTCGATGAAAATATTGAATTATACGGGAATAAAGACTTTCACCCATCCGTTTCACTGGAAAACTGTAAACTTTTATTGTTTTAATTCGATAACCGAAGGTCAGAAATTTGCAGCTTCTCTCGCGATCTTCCACTCGTGTTCATTATCTTTGTTTGTAAAAATTAAGTTATATAAACTGCAACACACAGTCATACATGAAGTTATAGTAAACGCCAAATAAACTTGCCTGGAATTGTATTGACCATAATGCATTGGCTTAAATGTATGTATAAGGCCTCCATATTTATGCGAATTGTGGGTATTCATGCATTTTCAACAATTTGTGTTTACCGAATAAATGATCATTTTATTGAGTCTCCGTCGTGTGAAAATATGTTTGGCTGAGTAGTAATTATAATTGCTAATGTGTCATTATCAAAAGAAGAACAAATCAATTGCTTCATAACATGTTTCAACTGTGTAATACTTGAAGATGATTGATGTAATTATAAAATATGCCTATGACTAATTCTCTCGCGCATAGCTCGTAGTATGGACAGGGATAACTGCAGATGAACTATATTGTTGGATTTATATTTGCCAAATTTCCATGTCATTCAATAATGACTCAACGGCACAGTGGTAGCTTATATGATTAGCGATCTAAAGATCATTGCATGGAGGCTTACTCCTGCATGTTTTACCTCTTTTATGTTTTGTTTGTTTGTTAAAAAAAAGTTACATAAAATGCAAAATACTATCATATGCGAAGTTATACAAAGCATCAAACGCACTCGTCTGAAGTTGTATTTACCACACTGAATTTTCTTGAATGTACGTATATGGCCTCCAGATTTGTACACATAGAGGGAATCTATGCATTTTAAACAATCTATTATTTCCGAATAAGCGTTCACATTACTGAGTTGAAACTCTGCTGTGTGAACACATTTGTTGGCTGGGAACAACTCCTTCATTTCAATTATAAACGAATATTGTTGTCATATAAAACTTAAAATTTGACCCATATACAGTATATCTTGAGAACACCTAAATGTTGCTGTTTGCGATTGACGTGCAAATTATGTTCAAATGCGTTCCAAATGCGGTAACACAAACTATTCAAAGGACACTTAGCAACCATGATCCATATCACCGCCAACCTAACAAAGAAAAGCTGTCTTTGACTTTGCCTTACTTGTGAAAAATCTTACCGCATTTGGTGTTCCTGCATTTGATATTTGCATTTCAAACGCACACAGCAATACTACCAACTTGAAATTTCGTCCGCCACACATAGGTCTAGTTTTTCAAATAGTTGGCAACCCCAAATCCACCTATAATACCAGATGGGCAATGGCGCATACGAGAATTTAAAAAAAAAATGTCCACATGTTTGAACGCTAAATAACTGCACAAATACAAAAACCTTACTTTTTTTTATCTCCGTGACCAGTGCAAATTCGGGTTTCAGTATACTTATTTTCTGGTCGATCACTCATTTTTGCCTTGATTCATTTATATATTTTTAAGTGCCTTTAACCTTAACAGTTAGTGGTGTAGGTACTCAATTAAATAATTGAAGTACATCATCTTAATACCGTACAAATTGCTCTCCGCAACTGTTCTCGGAGATATCTCACTGAAACCTGCTATCAAGACTAACCAATCGAATGAAGTTTGCCTAAAAACGTTAGTTTTTGGAAAAAAAAAAGTTAAGAGCCTCAAAAAACACAACAATTTTGTTTGAATTGTGTTCTACGAGGACCAAAAAAAATGTAACTATGCCCAAAAAAAAATTTCAACTCTGAATTATGTTCCAATGTTATGGCTAAAAATGATCAAATGATGTGAATGCGGAATATCTGCCACGATTGTTGATGTCTGGACCACTGTGCTCCATAGCTATTTTTATATTACTTTTCAGTCTTGGCTTAATACAAATTCAATTGATTAATTTATCCTACGTTTCGATAACATTTAGTACCTTCTGACGAATAAAATTTAGTAACCATGAGGAAATCGTTTCGTAGTTTGATATTTTGAAGTTTGATGCCCAGAAATTGATCAAAGGTGTCCGATCAAGGGCTAGATTCAAATTCAAGAGTAGTACAGCATAGTTACATGTATCTGTTCTATACAACTATCTAAAATCCCAAGCCGAACCTTCCTACGCCAGTGAGTTAAATATTTCTTTTCTGATAATCTGGTGACGCACTTCCTACCCATCATGCTTACAATTCGAATGAACGACCGCAGCTTGTTCTGTGTAACGTACACAGACGCCCTTCTTGTTGCACAACGCCGACAAAGAGGAAACACTGTGCCACACCTTGTGACAACATCCGAGAGGCACATTTTCACACATTGCCAGACGTCAGCAGGAATCGTAGCAGGAACGGAAACACCAACCAAGGTCGGCTGCTCGGTGTTTCCCCTCTTCTGGGTGTCGTAATGGAGAAGGAGTCCTTCCACAACATACACGACCAATCTCGGGGAATGGCTACGGATCGACCTTGAGGCAATCTGGGAACACCTGAAAAGGTGAAAAAAGAGGTAGGTGTGCAACTGGAAGATTTGCGTTCTTCTCCGTTTTGGTTTTCGTGCAACTATCATGAACACTGGTCAAGAGCACTTAGTCTCGACCCGGAGATGGTCGGGAGCGAGGATCAGGGCAGAGGGTAACTTTTTGTGTACAAGTGTCAACAGGGACACAACTCAACTCTGCAACCTCATTGCTGACAAGCGGAGCACTCACTCTACGTACCAAGCCAACCACCCTTCCGGACCCATGGGACTGCCGTGTGCGCATTATTTGTAGCAACATCATGTTTACATGAAAATATTTTTGCTTCACCCCTTCGCACACTATCCTGCTCACTGCTCCCCGAAGGGTTGACTCATATGGGGTGTTTTTGCCCAACCCGTTGTTTTTTGCGACGCTTTTAGGTTCAGCCATTCTCTAAATGTGTACTCACACGAGAACGACTAACGACGACGGACAATGTGCCCCATGTACAGTTGTTGATTTTTTACGGTTTTCTGGAATCGTAAATATTTTCTCCATTGTTGACACACTCACATGACGGCGACGGAGATGCGCGAGGGTTGTAACTTATAAAAAGTACAAGTCTGTGTATGTACAATGGAATTTCCATTTACGTTCCTTCTATTTAGATAAATTCTAATTACTTAAAAAAATTCACGTAATATTATGTAAACGGAATTTGTGTGCGGATTAGGTTGCGTGACATTCTCTTAGCACATATTTGTGAATAATTCTAAAATTCGGATCTTCGGAAGGTCTTAGAAGTAGTAGTTACTTCCTTTGCGATAACGTAAGATTTATGTTTTTGAACTCACGAACTCTGTGAAGTAAAGGTATTCAAATCAATATACCTAATTAGTGTTCATCAGGAGCTTAATCAATGTAATTAAGACTCAGTCAGTAGCAACCAACCGTGGTCTTTCACTTATTTATTTATTTATTTGTTTGTTTAATTCAACGGACTCATATTAGTCTAATTGAATATACTAATTCTAAGTTCTAGATCTACATAAACACGTACGATTCTTAAACGCTCAATTGCACATAATCGATAAACATAAACATAATTGATCGATATCAACTACAGAACAACATTAAATCAAAACAGTTAAAAGTGCTACAACAGTGAGGTCAACACATATACACATAACATTATTACAAATTATCAGGTTTCCATGTGTGCTGTCTTCTTTTGAACTCCCGAAATTTGATGTTTCTTGGCCAAGTAGACGATTCCATAGCAGCAGATTGCCATTTACGGTTCAGGACAATTTTAATTGAGACGTAATCGAAATAATTGCAATCGATCCATCGTGGAACAAGCTTCCTAATTTTTTTGCATTCAGCATCACTGGCTCCCAAACATCGAGAAACCATCTGTCGTACATCTCTCTCAGTAACGCTCCCATCGATATTCGTAAGCACCAAAGCGAAGTTGTTGTCATATCGATCAATAGAATCGGCAGTCTGAATCGAATTATTAGTTGTACTTGTAGACGATGTCCCGTTGTTTGCGCATGTTTCAATAGACTCTATTCCAAGCTGCGGGGATGAACATGGAGTTGAGTGTCGCATAACGCTTACCGACGGACTGGCGGTTGCAGAAATAATGGACATTATTTCTTCGACTTTTGTCTTCAACTTTTCGACGTCATTACGCAGAACACATTCCGTCTCCAGAGCAGTTTCAGCAGGAGATTTCCTTTTCAATTCTCTCCACCCTATAAACTCATCCATGCACTCATCACACAACCAAAAGCTGTTCCTCTTGGGCGGTGATACAGCAGCAAGATCGTCGTTGTTCAGCCCAACACAAGTAGCGTGGTATACTGCAACACACAATCCATTACAATGGATGAATGATTGACTTCGCTTTTCGACACTTTCTGCAGTCCATGGTCACACAGTTTTTTTTTCCAAAAATTTGCACACGATAGAGCTCAATTTATGTTTTAAGTGGCGATAACAGCAAAAACAGAAGTAAAGACGTGATTCCACGAAATCATTGAAGATTTTTCGACAAAATTTCTACACAAATAACCACGATTTTGGCGAGCGAGAAAAAAACACACGGTACTCGAACAACAGCAAACACAACTCATGTTTTAAGGTTAAGGACACTGACAGGTTAATGCTTCCAGTGGACGATTCGTCCTTTGAAGGAAGCGCCACACTAGACAACGGACCAGCATGCAACAACCAATAACACGAAAAGTTTTCCGGACTGAAGCGGGAATCGAACCCACACTCCTTGACTCGATGCGGTTAAATGCTTGGTAACACTAACCGCACGGCCACGAAGCCCAAAAAAGTTAAACGCCTACCAAAGGTATCACAGCGGAACATGTTTTTGACTCAAGCACCAAAATACCGCTATTTATTCAAACAACGGTTGGTAAATCTATTGCCGTTTTCAAAAATATCGTAGCCCGTCTAGTTTTTGAGATATTAGGTGTTGAAAATGTAAAAATTGACTATTTCAGCCAACTTGCATGCAAGTTTGCCAGCTTGTAAGGAAATTTATTTGCTTAATTTGCCACAGAATTCAAACTTTATGTGTATAACAATACTTGTGATCAAAGTTCATAATACTTTTCATGCGGAAAAGTTATTTTTTGATGGTTTAGAAAAGTATTGTATTTTGCCATACAAGAGTAACAAAGAATTTTGTATGGAGACTGCAAGCATGTTGAAAAAATCGGTTTAATCTAAATTCAATCGTGAAATTTCAACCAAAATATATCTAAAACGAAAGTTTAGGTCCTCTTTTACATGATTGGTGGATAAGATCACAAAAAAGTTTGATAAAATATACTTCAAATTTAAGGTAAACATCAACGAATCCAATGTTTTATACAACTTTGACGACCTGTAGCTAAAAATTGTGACGTGCTGGAAAATTTCTGAAAACGGCATCAGATTCAGCAACCCCAAATCTACTATAGATACATAATTTTTAGGGGCCCCCACAAATCCTGACAAATATATTTATAGTTAAACTTTTACGAATACTTAGAATCAACGCAACAGTACATACTTTTTTGAATCGCATCATATGATTTGAAAGCTTCAATTTATTTCAAGAAATCCGCAATAATGAGCGAAATTTATGCAGATAAACTAAAATTAATTTCCAAAACAAAATATTAGAACATATAATGAGATTTTGTTGATTTCAAGAGAAACAAGAAGATTAAGAAAGATTCAAATCCGATTTTGATAAACAAACCTAAAGTTCTAACGATTTTTAATGTGACTTTTCCAACTGTACCAAAAACTTTCTCAACAAAGTTTAATATTAGGTTCGAATTCAATATATAGATCGGCAGATGAGGAAATAGAACATGTTGACTATAGATCATACTGCAAAGTTGGTAGTATTTATTTTTTATTTCGTGTCTTGAATATAGGAGACATTTTTTGCGATATTGAGCTTGGAGAAAGAGACCGAGAAGAGACCAGACAGCTAACAAAAAGTGACCGAAAATGAACCAAACAGGAAACAGAAAAACAAAACGTAACCTAAAAGGACCCAGAAGATAAGTGTTTGATTCTTCATCATAGAATCAGGCAAGACATTTATCACTCGTTTTTGTAATATCTCGTGTCTTTCCGCCTGTATAACTGTTTGTGATTTTTCATGATTTTCTCTAGAAATTTCGTGAAAATTCAGGTATTGCGAAAGATTTAGCGCTTATTCCGAAGATTTCTCCAGAAGTTCATTAAATGATTATTTCTTGCGGAGAATTTTCCTAAGAAAATTATCCAAGAATTTTGTTTCGGTATCTCAAAAATATAACCTGTGTTTTTCCAAGGATAACCATAAAAAATACCTTAAAGATTGCATCAAACATTTCTTCAAAGATTTGTTTAGATAATTTTTAAGGCAGTCCTAAGCTCCCAAGGAGTTTCCAGTGATTCTTCCATCAATTTCCTTGGCATATCCTCCAAGATTTACATTAAGAACATCTTCAAAAAAATATTAGTATGATCTCCTTGAATAACAACTGGAGAATTCGGTTGAAGAATTAGTGAAAACATATATGGAGGAACTCCTAGTATAGTTTATGGGAAAAAATCGGGGTAATCCCTGGAGAAATTACTGAAGGTCGTATCGTTGGAGTGCTCAAGGATTTCCTGAAGTAAATCCTTTAATTATATTTAAAAAACCGCTGGAGGATTTTTAGGGAGAATTGGAAGAGAAATCTCTAGAAGAATTTCTAGAAGGATTCTTGTATGAGTCCCTGAATCTCTGGCCAATTCACTACAAGATTTCTTGAACTTTTCTCTCGAGACATGTAAGACGAAAGCCTTGAATAGCCGCGTCCAAGTCTTTGAATTTTTTTTTCTGGAATCTGTAGAATTTTGCATCAGGATTCACTGCAATCCAAATTAAAAAACAGACTTTAGAGACACATTTTGGATTAAACTAGAGACCTTAGAGACCTTCCTTGAAAAAAAAAAGACCAAGTTTATAGAAAACGACTTGCTACCAGCTCCACACCGATTTCTTCGACTCAAATCTGTTAAATAAAGCTGTATTTTCAACAACTTGAATGTTGAAACAGAAAAAGAATAAGAATATATTGAATCATTAACCAATAAAAGAATAATCATCAAATGGATTCCGTGCTGAATTGTTTTTTCTGCAATTTTTAAACTTGTTTTTTTTTTTTTTGGAGAAAGCCCCCCTCAAGACAATGGCCCACGGGCCCCCACATTTGCAAATCCGGTCCTGATTTGATCCTTGATGCACGTAAAATGTAATTTTTGTTACGCTGTGCATTGGTAGATGTGTGGCGATCGACGGAGATAAGTTATAGGTGGTGGATTAATTTGTGTACCTCGGATCATTGGGAACGCCGGATAACAACTGCAGCAGAGAAATTCGAAGACATAGCATTGCCGGAGGTCGCGCTTACTATGGACTGCACCGGTATGGAAAATTTCACAACCGTACTAAGTGTACCACGTACAAGATGCTGATAAGACCGGTAGTCGTCTATGGGCATGCGACGTGGACAACGCTCGAAGAGGAACTGCAAGCGCTAGAGGTTTTTGAACGACGTGTACTTAGGACAATTTTTGGAGGAGTATGAGAAAATGGTGTATGGAGAAGAACGAACCACGAGCTTGCGCAACTTTACGATGAACCCAGTACACTGGTCCCACAATTATATTGATTCATAAGGCTTTTCGAAAATTCAAATAAATATAGCAAGCTAAATAAGCAACATATTTCAGTGCATTCAACACCAAATGGTAAAGTTGGACATATACTTACAGTTCATGCACACACAGCTAAAAATATATTGTAAATTTAAGTTTATTTTAATCCACATATTTGGAGCATCAAAATAAACGTAAATTTCAACGACCAATCCATTACTTTTCAATTGAATTCACTTTAAATTTACATGATCATGTAATATTCCACCATTTGTAGTTGAAAATTGAATGTATATTCATTTAAATTTACATGATGCTGTAGTAACACACGAGTTTGATTTATTTTTACAGTAGACTTCAGTTTACACCACATTGAAAATTAAATATTTTTTCTGTGCATTGTACTCATTGGAATAGCTGATAAAATTGAAAACCTTCACTTATTTGCACATCGTCTAAAACCACATTTTATGCATCTGCAAAAAACCTGTCCACAAATATGAATCAATATGACCACCATTTTCATCTATTTTACAATATCAACATAGTCCATATGTGTATGAGAACACTGTCTCGGACATTATAGGGGATATGCAGCGGAAGACCGAAACCAATTCCAAGAACTCAGTAAATGAATGATGATATTATATGTAATTCGAAATTGTACGATTTGGCAATTAAAGTTGAAGTTTGCTAATCTAAGTCTTATCTTAAAGACCTGATTTTTTCCGCTTTTGTCAAGTTGGTCAGTATTTCAAGCGATTTTTGTTTTTTGTTTTTAATTATGCTGCTGAGAAGTCAAAGTGAACATATATTTCAAGCCTAGTATACCACTTAAGTCTGTTTATTTAGCCGTGAGCCAACAGTATAGCCTGGAAGTTAATCCATATAAACTTAGGGTTCATTAACCCTCAGCTAGTTACCAAGTTTGTAGTTAGTACGATGTATTGCATTAACTCATGGTGAAAAAAATCACATCAAATGTCAGACAACCGACATAGAAAATTGTGTCGAAAGCAAGGTTGGTAAAAAGGTATCGGGGCAAAATGAACACTTTCTTGGAGTTTAGAGAAAAATATATCATAAATTAGTGACAAACGATATGATATGCAGAAGAACACCACCTTTTTCACATAAGCAATAAAATATGTTCTAGGTTAGTTACTTTTCTCAAACATTAGATTTTTCCACCACCTTGCTCTTAAACCAATTTGAAGCTGAGAAAAAAAATCAAATTGAAGAGGACAAATGAAGCAGAACATAATGTTTTATACCGTCAAACAGTTCATATGCAATACAGACTTCAAAAATTGCACGAAAATTTGATAAATTATGCATATTCTTGGAGAATAAGGGGGTGTCAATTTCACCTTGTGTGTTCATTTTGTCCTCAATCACCTTACGTGTAACAAACGCAATCGCGCCACCTTATATGGGATTTTACATTGTGACAGCATTGGTGTTCTGTCAAACACACAAGACTACGGTGGCGCTATCAATGCATTTCATAGCGGCCGTTTTGCTTATTTTATTGATCCATTCATCATGACCATGCTGAGAGTCGTGCGTTTGAATTCCACCGGTCTAGGATATTGTCGAGTTGGAAAAAAGATGATCAATGATCACTTAGAAAATAATGCTGTCAGTTAATAAATGTGAGAGACTTAGTTGATAATCATTTGAGAAACAGGCTACTTGCCAGTTGGGCCGTTACGCCAGAAAAAAATAATTGAAAAAGAAGGCGAATATCAAGTACGCCATAAATTCTTCAGAAATCCTTTCCAATAACACTGTTTTTGTTTTGTTCCTTTCAGGCTTGACTACAACAATTATTTCACCTTTCCGTATACGGAATTGAACTACTTTGTCTGATATTCGTGATTTATGTACGGCCCCAAAGCCATGTCATGCACTTTCCAAACTCCCATCTATTTTGTGGTTTTGAAAATTGATTATAAATGAGTATAACATTAAAAAATTCATCAAGTTCAAATAGTATGAACGCTGATTCAAAAATAGTGACAGGCGTGTTTATTTCCCACATTTTATGAATCAAGTACTTCACGCAAAAATCTCAGACAAATCTCTCATATTTCACATTTCAATCGTATAACCATATTTATTCAATCTGTATATGTTGTTTGTAACTCATTTTCCTACAATATCTTTGTACTACCCTTTCAAAACGTCGCTTGTAAATAGCCGTCTCAGGCGTGCTTCTCACGAAATTGACTGAAGATACATCCTCATTGACGACAAACATAATTCATTGATTTATTTGGTTTATACCGAAATAAAGAGACGTTTTACCGCGATCAAAAGCATTGAAATGGTAAGGCACATTATGTAGCTAATCAGGAACATTTGTTTCTGTGATGTTTTGTAATAAATTTCATTATAATTTTGTCTCTTGAAATCAGCTGATTTATAAATTGTGGGTGATTCAACTGTGTGGGGTGACTGTATCCAGACAGTTGCCAATGCTGAAGGGGACAATGGGCCGGAATGCCAGACAACAATCCAAAAAAGGTGATCACCTCTAATCCGGCCGGTACAATACGAAAAGGGGCACAAGATCTAGGTGGAAACTGCATAATGGTTGGGCTCCACATGAAAAAGGAGCCTAAACTACCAAAATGATTTATATTATTACAATCCTACTTGAAGTTGAACCAAAATTTAAAAATAAATGAAAACCCGAATGAAGTATCGTATTAATAAATTGCACTAGAATTTATATCCTTTGACAGAACTGTAAGGCCGTCTTCAGTGTCGTGCACTAGAGTCGAGTCTAGTACACGACACTGAGGACGGCCCTACAGTTGAGGGCGAAATACGCGTATCTGTCACAGGATATAAACTCTAGTGGAATTAAATGTCTGACGCCATTTTTGCATCCAAGAAGATGATTTCCGGTTTGTAAAAACCGCTTGAAACCCAAACTTTTTTGGAACGGGATTGATGAGTTGAAGGTGTCTCGTAAATACCCACATTGCATGGGTTTCGAGTGATTTCCACAAATCTAAAATCGCCATCTTGGATTTAAAAATAGCATCAAACGTCGATTTTCGGCATCTCCTTATCGGATCCATCTCGTTAATACCCATATTGCATGAGTCTCAAGTGATTTTTACTGACTGGAAGTCGCTATATTAGATTTCAAAATGGCGTTGGATATCAATTTCCGTAGATGTTTATCGTTTCGTTGATATCCTTCAACATTCATAACTTGTGCGGTCAAACGAAACTTCGAAATACAAATGTCAATTGAATGCAACTGATCGCAATGCCGTTGCCAGAAAACGGTATAATCCTTTCCTTTTTTATAAGTAGAGCTTCTTTCGATGCCTGTGTGTAATTTGCAACAAAACAAGTAAGATTAAACTATTCTCTTTGTTTATGAAAATTTATTATTTATGAAAATGTTAAAGTTTCAGACGACATTTATTTAAGAATTCATGTGTCTTGATGTCTGCCGATCTTGCTGTGTGTAAGAGATGGAGGTAGCAGATGAATATAAAGACTGTTCATTTAAGAAAGTGGACACGTGTTTTTTACAGTAAACTGTTTATTTTCGAACCAATTCATGAGTTTACCTAACATACATGGAAATCAACGTAATTTCGATCAAATTCACATAAATTTGAACATTTATTGCGCATTGCTGGAGAATGCTCTTACTTTTTTTTTTGATACCTCCCATAAAATTCTGCACAACTTTTTTCGGAACTTTTCGAACTGCTTTTTGAACTGCTGACCACATTTTCTTGAAAAAATCGATGGAGCTTGCTTCTCTTAAGATGCCGTTTGATTATTGCCCAATATGTTTCAATGAGGCGTAGTTCTGAGCAATTTGATGCATTCGATCATTTTTCTACAAATTCGACTTATTCCTTCTTGAGCATCTCCAAAGTAGCTGAAGCATAGTGAGCCGATGCTAGGTCTGGCAAAAACAATGGAGGCATGGTATGCTTTCAGTAGATGGGCAGAAGCCATTTTTTAATGCATTCAATTCTGTAATTTTCGATTGAACCCGTCGTGAATTATGTAGTAATTTCATACCGCAGGAGCAAATTGCTTGCCATACCAAATCATTTTTCCCAAATTTTTCTGTTGGGATGTATCGTACGTCGTCAGGAATATCTGTTTTGGCCACAGCGTTGAAAAATTTCAATTTGAACACTTCGCGATTTAAGCCAAATTTAGGAACGGCAGTTTTTCTGTACACCATTTGTGCAGAAAAAAATTAAGAGTCGCCATGTCAATTCGACCCATCGTTTATAATTTATAATTTTTTTTTGTCAACTTTTGTCTGCTGTCAAAATAAACACTTGGGTACACACTAAAACAAGATTTTATTTGTTTTTATGGAATCTTCACACCAAAATGTTAATATTTAGGTGTCCACTTACTTAAATGAACAGTCCTTATGAGTACCTACACAGTTATTAACGGAGAGCTTTCAATGTCAATACTCGTTACGATAATTATGTTAAATCTGGCATTACGATAATTATGTTGTTTCTTAGGAATTCTCGGATGTCGGAAGGATTTCAGCATATTATAAAGTAATTCTTAATTTTATGTACGACTTCTGACATCCTAGATTCTCTGATTTCCTTTGGAATTTTGGAATTCCTATAGTAATTATGGATTTCTGATAGGCATTCTTGATTTGTTACAACAGTTCTGGGATTCTGGAAGCCATTCTGGGAATATTGTAAATCCGGTATATGATCTGGCTATTAGTCTTTTGAAATTATTCGGGTATCTTCAAGATGGTATTTCTGTAAGAATCTCTGAGATTTTAGTAAGATTCCTGCAAACTCTGATCCGAATCATTGGAATTCTTGTAAACTTAAGATCCCTTTGATTTCCAATTCCGTTGGGATTTCAGAGGAAATCTTCAATTATAGTATAAACCTTTGAATGTCTGAATGTAAAAATGTAAAAGAAAATCCTTATTTCAACCACTATTGTGAGAATTTATTTTAATTTATAAGAATTCCAGGGATACAAGCAGAAAACCTACCGGAATGACGAGAATACCACAGAAATATTAAGAATCCCATATCCATCATCGGAGTTCAACATGCTGTGTTTTTTTTTTAATTCACAGAGGAAGCTCAAAATTCTACCACCATATCAAATTCTTAGTACTGAAATCTTGAAAATGTTAGGAACTTTATAATTTCACAATTGCTGTAATCTCAAGATTCCTTCATAGGGTACAGATTTCTAGTTAAAATTCCAAAATTCTCAGAAAAATCCTTGTTGTCAAATCATTATAAAATTTGCATGCACATAGAGGGAATGGTTATCGCAACTTCACACTTAAAATCGTGCAACGTTACATGAATTTGTATTCATGATCGATTACGCGATGCATAGCGGGAATTTAGTAATACAGTCGCCTCTCCACATCTCGATACCATCGAAATAGGGAGAGATCGAGACAAAGAACAACACTAGATTGAAAATCACTCCGTTACTATGATAATAATAAACAAATAAACTTTATTTCGAGTTTCCAAATTGTTCTGAATCATTTTAATCTGGTCTAGTAACCTTTGAACCGAAATGTTCACATCGATACATGGAGAGAAAATTGGGAACAAAAAATCAAAAGGAACACATCGAGATATGGAGATATCGAGATCAGGAGGATATCGAGATATGGAGAGCGAAATCGTATGTAGAATGAAGGGACCGAAGTAATCATCGACATACTGAGAGATATCGAGATGTGGAGAGTCGACTGTATTCATATTTCCACATGATTGGTCGTGTGAATAAGCGACAAATTTGACACATATGCATGATTTTATTCATTTAAGTGCACACTATGTTCGAAAGTAGTAGGTACTTCATGTTCGAAAGATTTTTATTCATACCAAAAGTGTAGAAAACTTCGTGGATTTTGTTTTTGAATAGATGCTACACGTACTAAAGTTCAACGCTTTTTATTCATACCGCCCAGTATTTTGTACGCCAAATTTACCAGGATAATTCCTCAGTAATTGGCACACTCCAGTCTGTGCCCTTTCTTGAAGATTAGGCGTATGAGGCATTACAATCAGCCGGTGAGCACTTCTTCGTCCCCAATTCAGAAGAACTCGGTGGGTCGAAGGGTAAAACTGCTCACTTCCGTGCTTGAGAAGCTCGACCTAGATCCAGCAGCCTCACAGTTCTTTAGTTCGATGACAGCCTTTTTAACCTCTCCTATGGTCAGTGGGTCCGCAGCTTAGTCGCCATTCTCAATGGTCAACCTGTTTCTTGCTACATTCCCAATTACGCCGTTAAGCAGTTGCTGAAAGTGCTCTTCTCACCTGGCAACTACGGCCGTTTTACCGGCCAGCGAATTTCCTTCTTGATCATTGCACATGGCGGGCACTGGTACGGTATTGTACCGCGCACCATTGACCGTTGCATTGAATCTCCGTGTGCTTCAGCTACCACACTTTCTTCGTGCAGCCTATTGATTTGTGGTGGATTCCCTCTTTTTTTCGGCTCTCGCTGTCTTGTACCGCTCTCAGTTCTGTCGGGTACCGGTCACTTGCATTCGTCGTTGTCCAGTGCTAATCAATTCACGCGCATTTGCTATCACAGCTTCGTGGATAGGGTCCCAAAGGCTGTCAACATCTCCAGAAACGTTGATTCTTCCAAAATGCTCGAAAACATCAATATACTTTCAGGGATCTCTCTAGAAATTATTTTAGCGATTCCTTTACCAAATCTCCCGGATATTCTTCCAGTGATTGTTTAAAGGATGCTTAGAGGATTTTAATCATAGTTTTCTCCAGGAAATCCAAATATATTACCACCAGTGTTTTTTTTTTCAGGGAAGACTAGGATTAGTCCAGATATTTTTTCACAAATTCTTAAACCGAATCCTTCGGTTGTTACTCTAGGAGATCTTACAGATTTTCCAAATGTTAATCTTGGAGGATATACTAAGGAAACCGATCACCGAAAAATTCTTTGGGATTTAGGACTTCCTTGGAAAATATCTGAGAATCGTCGGAGGAATTCGTGAAAGAATCTCTAAGGTTATTTTTATGCTGTCCTTGGGAAAATCGGGATATATTCTTGAGATATCCGAAACAATATTCATTGAAGAATTCCTTAGCAAAATAATTGGAGGAATTCCACGGAAATATTCACTTAATGCTTTTCCGGAGAAATCTTTAGAATAATCTCTGAGGCTTCGAGAACATATCTAAATTCTCAAAAATATTCTAGAGAAAATCAAGATACAATAAACTAACGGTAATAGGTGCAGTAATACTGTCTGTCTAAAAGAGATGTCTAACCTGATTCTATGATAATGAACCAAACTTTCACTTGTTCCTATTATAATAAGTTCATATGATTTTTATTGGGGCTGTTTGGTACATTTTCGGTCTCTTTTTGATTCCTGTCCAGTCTCTACTTGGTCTTATACTCCAAGCTTGATGTCTCTAAAGTGCCTATATTCAAGGCACTTAAACACTACCAGCTATATAGTGTGTTCAATAGAGTCATTTCCCCAGCTTTTGTAACAGTTGGAAAAGTCACATAAGAAAATCGTTAGGTATTCAGGCAAGAGGTATGCACTCTATTTGTTCATCAAAATCGTTTTCGAATCTTCTTGTTTCTCCTGAAGTCATCAAAATTCCATTCTGAATGTTCTGATATTTTGTTTAAATATTTTAATTTAAACTCATGAATTTTCCATAAATTTCGTCCATTATTCCGAATTTCTTAAAACAAAATTGAATCTTTCAAATCATATGATGAGAATCAAAAAAAGTATGTATGTTAAAAAAAAACAATTCCTATAACGTTAGCGTAGTTACGAGGGCGAGAATTGTATTTACGAAACACAAGTTCTATTCAAGTAAAAATTCTATAGACGCATTACGTAACTAGAGGTTTCAGTGTACTGAAACCAACCTTTCACCGGTGGCAGCGGTTGTCCGTCACTCTTCACTTCTCGTACTGGTGGCCTTCGTGAGTTGTGGCATTAGAAGAGATGGTTAGTTGTGACATGTCAAGTTGCGGTAGAAACTCTTATTTCAAACCAGGAACGGTGTTCGTCTTGTGGTGGCTTCTATGTGTCAGTTGGGTTTTCCCTTACAACAGTATCTAGAGCTATAACTGCAACTCTTCACAACTCTTTGCTCTACATATTCTTGTTTGTTCTTGTTCTTAGTACATTCTATTAGTACATGTATTTGTGTATTCACCATGAAAACAACATGTTAACATTAGTAGCACTTTGAAATAGAATACTTAATCATGGAGCAGTTCTCGAAATCAAACAAACACTTTGATTACGTTAAGACGAATTCCATGCAGAATGAGTCGAAAAAAATTAAAAATCGTGCTCGATAGTCTTCGATTTGGATTAAATTTTGCACATGCTTTTGGTATGGTAGAATAAGTGTTTTCCATAGAAAAATTGATCATTTTGACTCAAGTGGAAATTTTGAAAATGGCCTATGAATTTTTGCATGCAACTTATTTGAAAAATTCTAACTCCGAAACTGTTGATTTTAGAGAAAAATGTTCTATGAAGAAGTTGTAGTGAACCGTTTGGACTATAAGAAAAAAATATACACTGAAAAAATATTTTATTAATTTTCATACAAAATTCAAAAATAAAACTTAAATTTTAAATTACACAAAAACCCCATTTTTAATATTTTTTAAATTTTCACCATATAATCTTGATAGTAAAAAGAGTTTTGGGACAAAGTTTCATGATGGAGAAATTTTTGATAAAAAAGTTTTTCTAAGAACAACTTTTGGACGATTTTCAAAATTTTGATATTTTGTCAAAATAAATACGTTCTGATGATACAGTAAGCAACTTGAAATGATTCTAAGCCATAATGATTATATGATTAATTTCTCTAGAAGTAGCCATTTGTGAATTATATCGAGTTTAATGCAAAAAATATTATTTAAATATTAAAATAGGCCATTTTCATTAGTTATTCGTGATTCTCCATCAAGGAAAATAAGTAAATGTAAAGAAATATGGTCTTTATTCTCGAAAACGAATTATTATTAATGGAGAAACGCGAATAACTAATGAAAATGGCCTATTTTAATATTTAAACAATATTTTTTGCATTAAACTCGAAATAATTCGAAAATGGCTACTTCTAGAGAAATTATTTATATAATCATTATGGCTTAGAATCATTTCAAGATGCTTACTGTATCATCAGAACGTATTTATTTTGACAAAAAATCAAAATTTTGAAAATCGTCCAAAAGTTGTTCCTAGAAAAACTTTTTTATTAAAAATTTCTCCATCATGAAACTTTGTCCCAAACCTGTTTTTACTATCAAGATTATATGGTGAAAATTTAAAAAATTTAAAAATGGGGTTTTTGTGTAATTTAAAATTTAAGTTTAATATTTGAATTTTGTATGAAAATAAATGAAATATTTTTCCAGTGTATATTTTTTTCTTATAGTCCAAACGGTTCACTACAACTTCTTCATAGAACATTTTTCTCTAAAATCAACAGTTTCGGAGTAAGAATTTTTCAAATAAGATGCATGCAAACATTTATAGGCCATTTTCAAAAGTTACGCTTGAGTCAAAATGATCAATTTTTCTATGGAAAACACTTATTCTACCATACCAAAAACATGTGCAAAATTTAATCCAAATCGAAGATGGTCGAGTTCTGTGACTGACCGATTTGACATGGAATCCGTCTTAAGGTATTTAATGTTTTTCAAGTCAGTAGCAAACTATGACATTAGGATCGTCCATAAACCACAAGAATTGTCTTCATATGTCAGAAAAACATGACAACTGAAAATATTTGATAAATAAATGATCTATCCTCTGGTTTCGGATGAGGATATTTTTGAATTTTTGAAAAAAATGCTCTCTTAATTGAGAATGCTTTCAAAATACTGATTACCTTGATTTTCAATTGGACTAAATTAAAATTGTGCGCGCTTCCAAACTGCATAGCAAGATTTTGACTTTTTCGCAATTAGTTAGTAATAATTTGTTTCCCTTTTTCAATGCCAGCATTGGCTAGTAAGGTCTTAATTGAGTCAAACGTTCATTATTTTTTTATTTTTGCAGATTCTGCCATATAATTATTTATAGCAGAATCTCGTGTACGTTAAAATTGCCTTCTCCTCACGTTTACAAAACGGATCAAGTTTCAGGGTTGGTAACCATCGGTTTCGTCACTGACCGATGACAAAAAAAATCAGTGCGTAAAAGATCGCCATTTTTTAAAGATCGCCAAAAACCAACATAAGTTTCTAATTGTCACCGGGTGCACAATTCCAGACGAAGGGAGTCTGAGCTACGAACTACTAGCCAACAAGGTGTCTTGTGTTGGCAATTTAGCAAGCACATTCTCGAAAAGCTGTGTTAGTCATGCTGACAGGCGTGTGCTACCGATAATCTGAAGGTTCAACTCCGGTAGCGCGCAGATCTTTTTTGCGAGTTCTTTTTTTGGTTATACATTCCATTGGCACAGATAAGTTGTCTGCCTTTCGGTTCAAGCTGAACGTGTACAACGAAAACACAGATAGAGAAAAAACGACAAAGATTTTTCGTCGCGACAAGGTGCTTGGTTGCTGATCGTTGAGCGTCGTTGGTTGCGCTGAGCTGAGGCAGCGACGAAAAATTTTTATTTTTCGTCATCGTCACTGATAGTCTGTCAAATCCGGCGACAAATAACAACTCTGATCAAGAGTTCCAGAGTTCAAGATCATCTATAATGAAGGATTTGAAATTTACTTCAATGTTTGGTATTGCAATGCCCCTGGCTTCAACAATGGAATTTGTTGAGTTTCAAGAGCATTGTCAATATCATGTTTTGTATGCAAAGAAATGTTCACATCAAGACTACTATCGATGTAGGTTGCATGTGTATTCCAGTCGACTTGTAAATAAATGAAAGTGGAGCTGATAGGATTTTGAATTGCTTCTTAAGATATTTGAAATGTAACAGAACAGGGTCACTATCAGATTCAAAGCTAGCCTGAGTAATCAGTTTTCCACTCGTGACTAATTCTGTTCGTACAGAGTGTTATGTATCACACTTATTCTCAGGCAGATACCCAAATGTTGAAATAACACCACTTGGGCTGTATCTTTGCTTTTATGCTGAAAAGTGATCTGAGATTTTTTAACTGTTACCCAAACTGGGCAGGATTAAGCTCTTTGCAGTAACAACACGGATAAATATGGCAACAAGCTAACGGATTGGTATCTATTAAAAGATACTAAAGATGAAATTGCTCAGAAAACTCTGTGATTCAGTTTGATTTGCTTAGATTGGTCTGTTCACCAGACTGTGGATAATGTTACTGTTCAGTGTGCATGTCAATAATATCATCCTGATTTGCTCCCATGCATTTATCATCTTAATCTTTGTTCAAGGGTATACTTCCGAACTGCTTTAAGGGATCAGAATAGAGAAATTATTCAGTTGTATTCTTAATCTCAAATCCACAACACCAACCTGCAAAAGTTGAAGTTTGCTCCATGGTACAAACATCATCGCCATTTCCTTTTTCCAAGTAAATTACTCTTTTCAGGCGCCCTGCCCTTTCCATTCCCAGAGTCCATCTGACAATTTAAAAAAAAGCTCTTCGCCGTGATTTTTGTCCTAACTATCGCTTCACTGTGTTAAGCACCAAACATAAATTAAGTAACCAGTAACTAATTTACACAGTGATCGAAAGTTCCCTTGTTTTTTTTTCATACATCTCGATCAAACTAATGGACCAATATACATTTTGTGCGACCAAGATGTGCGGAAAGGCAAAGGTACTATCGATCACTGTATGAAAGTTATACATCGAATGTGTTAATTTATTTCAGAGTGTACAAAACCATTCTAGCGTAAGAACGGGACTAAAAGAGAATAACTCTAAAGTTCTGTTTTTTTTTGTGTGCTCCATGCTTGCTGGAAAACTACAGCACACTCGATTCAACTGCATACTCAGATCCGCTGCAAAGTGGTGTTATCTCGTAGTAGCAGCTTTCCACACAACAGCAGGTAGGGTAGAAGCACCGGTTTTGAACAGCTTAAAGAATTTAAAAAAAAAATATTTTGGGGTCTAATATGTACTACAAATATGTCAAATACAAGCTTTAATGCTACATTATGACATTATGTATGAAAAATATCGGAACTGAGCAGAAACCTTTTTTCGCGTTGAAAGTTTCGTTGGTCAATATATGTTTTCCAATCAAACAAATTTCGGCCAGATATATAAATGCGGTATCTGGTTTCACTAATCATATTGAATTTCTATGAGATTGGTGTAAATTAGGAATTCCCAGCCCAAAAAGAAAAATGAGTTTTTCCTTTTATCTATATAAATAAAAATGGAATGATGTTTGTATGTCACGAAATGGCTTGAGAACGGGTGATAGGACTTACATGATTCTTTCACTGTTGAATTCGTCCAGAGCTCCGACGTGTTTGTGCGAAGAAAAATATTAAGGAAGACATCGGAATAGTGAGGAAAACGGGAGAAAATAATCTGACATTTTCTACACGGGACTTGCATAGCGCTTTCCAACAGCCTACTTGATGGCAAGACGAAGTTTGCCGGGACCACTAGTTTTATAATAATTTGTAAATGAATTTA
>NW_018734861.1:0-20929 GCF_002204515.2 Aedes aegypti
AATGCTGTGGTGTTAAATTGTGTGGAACCTTAGAAGAACTTTTCAATATTCCATGGGGATTTTTTGAGAAATTCATTGAAAAATGTTTGGATGAACTCCAGTGATCCTTGGATGAAATGCTGGAGAAATTCCTAGAAAAAAATCTAAAGAAACTTAATAATGAAACACAGGTCGAATTGAGGAAATTATTTGAAATGTTCTCAATATATTGACTCGAATAACCCCTCGAGGAGCTTTTGGATCTATTCTTTGGAATAACCGTAGACGAAATGGCGTTGAAATTCTTGTCAAGTTTTCTTGGGAGAAATTCTGTGGGAAACTTTGGATATCTCTTTGATTAACGACTGTAGAATTCAGTTGGATAGTTAGTGAAAAAATATCTGGAGCAGTCTTCAAAAAATCCTACTCCAAGAGCTGCTGACAAGGGAAGGTCACGATGGTGTTACACGGGGTTTTCAACCAGACTATTTTTGTTAGATTCTACATGTCGAAATATGAAAAACCCCACAGCCTTTCGGGTGATAGACCAGTGATGTAGCCAGGAGGGGCTCTAAAAGGGGCAATTTTGTACGTATATTATATAATTAGTCTAATTGGAAATTTGACAAAAATATTTTTTAGTATTTATTGTGATGGTAGAGAACAGAATTGGCATTGATGTATGTTTAAAATGTATTTTTTTCCATACCAAAGGCGCAATCGGGATGGGTTTCTTGTTGGTATACTATTTCAATTAAACCAAATTTGTTTTGCTGTCCTTATTCCGTGTTAGTTACGCCAATGGCATAAAAATACATTACAAACATACATTAATATCAATTCTGTTCATTACTATCGTGATTAATACTGAGAAAAATATTTTTGGTAAATTTTCAATTGACTCAATAAAATTATATTCGTACAAAATCGACCCTTTCTGAGCCCCTCCTGGCTACACCACTGGTCCATCACCCGAAAGGCTTTGGGGTTTTTCATATTTCGACATGTAGAATCTAACAAAAATAGTCCGGTTGAAAACCCCGTGTAACACCATCGTGACCTTCCCTTGTGAGATTCAAAACCATCGGAGCAAGATTTATTTCGCGCGCATCTTTTGTTTGAATCTAGGCATGCAATGAATCCTGCCATGTGTATGAGAGGATTGAATCCTAGGATTCAATCCTTGATCGATTGTTAGCTAGTAGAAATTAATCGAGTTGGCATTGATATTTCTTGAGCGTTTATTGCAAATGTCTGTCTGACAGGACACTTGGGACGAGTCTGAATGATGTCAGCATACACAGTTGGTTCTTGAGTTGGAAATCTTGCAACAATGTTTGGTCTTTGAGGTCGTTGACAATCCGAGTGAAACTTGGGAGCTCAACGTCGCTATTCCAATTAAGTGTAAGCATTTCTTGATTTAGCAGAAACAGTGCTGTGATAGTCAAATATTTTACATAACTCACTTTCCCGCGAGTGGTATGACCAACATTAAGACTAACATGCAGTAGTTTGATATATTTTTAGATATTTCTTACGATGTATATGTTATTGCCTTCCATACTACTTCACCTCCCCTTCGGTAACACTGTTTGTGCCCAGATTTGGCCAATCCTCTATAAACCGTCAAACAATCGTATTTCTAGATGAGGAGCATTTTATATTCATTCGTTTGGTTGGCTATAGAGAGCCGGATCCTATTCTTGGCACTTCTGATTAACTTGGGCAGTGTGGTTTTTTAAAAGCTACAGAGCTCATATTTGGTCACTATATGCGTTGTACTGAAGCGCTTCTTACTGCAAAAAATTCAGATAATTCGGCGGAGAAAAACCCCCATGCCAAAGTGAATCATGGAAGTGCCCAAGTGGTTCTGCACGCTATATGTTCAATACCAGGGATTCAATCCTGGGATTGAATCCTTGCACGAATCACGCATGCTGAGATTTAAAAATCATGATTCGCAAGGATCCCTATCATTGAGATGAATTCAATGCATGCTTGTTCAAATCTTGGAGCAGAAGGATGATCTTAGAAGACTGATCTGGAGGAAGTCCTAAGATAGTCTTTGTTCAAAGTACTGCCTGACAAAAATTTCTAGAGGTATTAACGTTGAAAATTTCAAGGATTTCCTGAAGCAAATTATGGAGGAACTCCTGTAAGCATCCTATAAAAAAATGCTGAAGCAATTTCTTGAAGAATTCATAACAAAATCTTTGGAGAAACCACAAGGATATTTCCTGAGGCTGTTCTCGAGAAATACGAGAAGAAATTTTGCATCTCAGTTATCTGCAAGCAAGATAAGGAAAGAAAAAAGACTTTAGATACTATTTTGGTTAAAATAGAGACTTCAGACACCTTTTATCAAAAATAGAGACTTTTTAAAGACTTGCAAAAAAAAATGTATATAAAAAGAAACCTGCTACCAGCCCTAGATATGTTAATCCTTTACCGAATAAATTCAGATACATTAAAAATATCAATCATGTTTTGATAAGCTGATGAAATTTCATACTCGAAAGAATTCTCACTGAACATCTCATATAGTTTTTGAAGAGCGGCGCAGCCGAATTTTTTTCGAATGAAGATAGTTTTCTGGCAATTAATGATAGCTCTGGGTTATAACGCAAAAATCCTTTGTCGTGGACATATTTTATCATGAATTACTGCTTCAAAATAATTTCCCTGATTGTGATCGAAATTCCCTGAGAATTCCAGGTTTTTTCCAGGTTGAATAAAATTCCCTGATAATTCCAGGTTTTCCAGGTTTTTCCAGGTAGTAGACACCCTGACTAACTGAGCAAAGATTCGTGGTTCCCACAGAAAATTAACTTTCATATCAATTCCTGCTATCTCGTAGCCTACAGCGTAGCTTCACGCTAGAGACAACCGTATCACAGAGCTTTGTCTTCGTCGATTTTGGAAGATATTTCTTTAGTGACGCCTTCTTTACCGCTGTCACGAAACGTCAAATGCAGCCCACCGTTTTTATGGCTGCAAAAGAGGAAAGTATTGGATTCACAGTAAACTGTTATTAAAAACCTCAGTCGATGGAGCAGTTTTTACCAAAGTTGCTGATAAATCTAAACACAAGATAAGTTATTTCTAATGTCTGCCACGTTTGCTGGCATGAAATTTCACTGAAAAGGCTATTTATGATTCGATGTGATGCAAATGCAATAATTTTTTGCTGAGAGGTTCATGTGAGAGTTTGAACGGCATGCGCATGATTGGCATAAACACAGAATCACAGAATCACAAAAAAGAAGACCATCTTCGTGAGTCTCGTCTCAGGTCATACCTACTAATCCTAGGTGTCTCCCTCCTCAGAGGCCCGATGACTTCTCCTACTGTCCTAAGCCCTATTCAACTAAGCAAAGGAGCATATATGCGATCATGTTATGGTAGTCTCGTTTCGCACATCAAATCTTCTAATCGCACCTTCGAGTACAATATAGTGAATGAGAAAGTGCATCTTCTTCCTCATCCCGTGTATTTAATGTCATAAAGGTTGTTAACTCGCCTGCCCTTCGAACGCATAATTGCTAACCATCAACCGTTGCACGTATCAGCCAAATAAGTTTCGCCGGAAAAACATTGTCAGACATTATCTGACACCAGGCATTGCGGAATTTGTTCTCAATTGATTTCGAAGCACGATCAAAGCAAGCGAAAAAAAACATCGCATCTGTATCGGTTCAAGATCCGCAAGTTGTAACAAGCTTGATAAATAAGGGCAGCGAACGAAAGACCCCAAAGAAAGAGTGATGATAAAACCCATTGTTTTCGCGCTTATTCACCATTGAGGGTAGGTATTTTACTTTACTGGCTTGATAAACAAGGCCCAAACATCCTATAGTAATAGTGCCTTCCAGGTTTGGAGCTAGTTTAATTGGGTTTTATTATGCTCTGTTATCCCTCCGATACTATCGGAGTTGTAGCAGTAGACGATAAACATACTCTCATGATGTGTTGCGGATCATTATTTATTTATTTATTTATTTATTTTACCAAAAATTTAGAAGAAGGAAAAAACCCTTTTGAGTGATTTGTTTTTCCAAAATACTTCTCAAAAGGGCGCAAAACCTCTTCATCTTTTCGAAATACGTTATAAAATATGTAAAACTAATACTAAAGGCTCAACCGGAAACAATCCATAACAGAGCCAATATCTTGAAGGAAAAACATCGATCTGCAATAGTTGAGGGACAAATATGTTTCTTGAAGTCTGAAAAGAAAATTTGAAAGGCAATATCAAATAATATAACGAATTTCATTTAAATATTCAAAAAGAATTTTCATCATAACAAGAGATTTACTACCAAGAATATCTCTCACCGATGTAGGTACAGAATGATTTAATTTTAGAAAACTATCAATAATTTTTCTCCTTGGCATAACATACGTCTGACAATGAAAAACAATGTGATCAATATCTTGATAAGATGCACCACATTCACATAGATTAGAATCTACAATATTAATACGAAATAAATGACTATTACAAATATAATGATTGGACATGAGTCTTGAAATAAGACAAATAAAATTTCTGCCAACAGATAAATTTTTAAACCAGGGTTTTTTATCTACATTTGAACACATGGAATGACACCAACGGCCTTTATCACAAGAGTTCCAATCATTTTGCCAAAGATTGATAGAATATCTTTTTAATTTAGTAAAATATTCTGAATAAAATATGTCACGGTTGAAAATAATTCCACGAGAAGCACCTAACATAGCTAAGGAATCGGCTTGTTCATTACCAAATATTTGACAATGAGCTGGAACCCAGACAAATTTAATGATGAATCCTCGAGAATGCAGATCATATAAAAGCTTGCGCAACATTAAAATTAAATGATGTGATTTAGAATTAAAACTAACGGATTTGATAGCATTCAAGCAGCTCAAGCTATCAGTACATATAATATAAATGTTTGGAGAGCATTCCCTAATTAAATTACATGTAAAATATAAAGCACATAATTCGGCTACAAAAATAGAACAAGGAGATTGCAGTTTAGAAAAATGTGTGTTATCAACATGATAAACTCCAAAGCCAGAATTATTATTAATAAAAGATCCATCCGTATAAAACATACATTGAGAATCGAAACCATCAAACTTTCGTTCAAATAATAATTTAGCAAATCTCGAAGACTCATTGGAATTTGGAATTTGTTTTAATTCCATTTGTAAAGATATATCAATTAATGGATGAAAAGAATGAACATTTATATCACAATTATAAAAATATTGGAATGAAATGGAACAATATTTTGCGTAGAACAATAATCAAATGCTGTTATCATTTTACATGTTGGATTAATTTCATGTAAATCTTTTAGTATAGTAATTATTTGATGATTATTATTAAAACATTGAACTAGGAATTTACAATTTAATTCATTAAAACGAATTTTGAGAGGAACAACTCCCGCTAAAACTTCGACAAATTTAGTATGAGTGGAATTCATTAACTTTAAACAAATCCTTAAACAGCGAATTTGAATTTTTTCAAGTTTTGAAAAATATGTTTGACTAGCACAACCAAAAGTAAAACATCCATACTCCAAAACTGAGCGTATTGTAGTATTGTAAAGAGTTATCATATCAGAAGGATGGGCACCCCACCAAGTGCCAGTAATGATACGAAGAAAATTGATTCTTTTCGAACAAATTTTCTGAATGTATTTGATATGTGAATTCCAGTTCAATTTAGAATCAAACCAAATACCAAGATATTTATACTCATCTACTTGTTCAATTTCAAATCCATTAAGGTATAAATTTACACTTATGGTGGAATATTTACGTGAAAATATAATAAATTTAGTTTTTGGAACTGAAAAAGTGAAACCATTAATATTAAAAGCCCATAATCCAATATTATCCAAACAAATTTGCATGTAATGTCGAATAATTTCTCTGTTTTTTCCACTAACGGAAATTACCTTATCATCTGCAAATTGATAAAAATAACATCCATTTGGAATTACAGCTGATATATCACTAGTAAATAAATTATATAAAAAAGGACTTAAGCAAGAACCTTGAGGTAGACCGAAATAACTAAAACGAACCATTTTAGAAGATCCATTATGATAAAAATGCATTATTTTGAATGAAAATAAATTGTAGAGAAAATTAGATAAAATGGGAGGAATTTTATAATCATTCATTTTTTGAAAAAGTAAATCAATAAGCACGGAATCGTATGCACCGGATACATCCAAAAAAGTGGAAAAAACATCCTGTTTTCTATTGAAACATAATTGAACTTGAGATGCTAAAAGTGCTGTGCAGTCACGGGTTCCACGACCTTTTCTGAAACCAAATTGAGAAGTGGATAGAATTTCATTCTTTTCAGCCCATAACTCAAGGCGATTTAGAATCATTCTTTCCATAAGTTTACGAAGGCAAGACAGTAAACTAATTGGTCTACGACTATCAGCCAGCGAGGGATCTTTACCAGGCTTCAGTATACTAAATACTTTAATTGAACGCCATTCTAATGGTAAAATATTTTGCAAAAGAAAACAATTATATATTGAAAGTAAATGAACTTTTCCTTCATATGGTAAACTTTTAAGAACAATAAATTTAACATTATCGATACCCGGAGCAGTATTGTTAGTTATAGATAATGCTAAATCAAACTCATCTATTGAAAATGGAGAACAAAGTTCAGGGAAAAAATTGATGGTCTGTTTGTTTTTAAAATTAATATTACAAGGAACAAAATCAGGACAAATTTTAGATGCAAATTGATTAATCCAACTATCTGAGTATTCCAATGTATTGGGAGTAGAATTGTCATGATTTCTTAAATTTTTTGCAACAGTCCACAATTTTGATAACGAAGTTTTTCTATCAAGATTTTCAATAAAATGTTTCCAATAACTCCTTTTCTTGAATTTAGTAATACGAGTAAACATAGCTTCCTCTCTACAATATAACAAATAGTTTTCTCTAGTACAAGAGCGACGAAATTTTTTAAAAGCATCTGATTTGGTTTTCAAAGCACTAGAACAATCTGCATCCCACCAAAATGTAGGACGCCTATTCTTTTGAATTTTGGAAACTGACTGTTTTTTCTGTGATTTTTGTAAACATTTTGCTAAAATTTTAATGAATTGATTATATTTTTCAATTGGAGAACAAAGGTCTTCTATATGTATCGATGAAGTGGACATCAAATCAGAAAATTTCATCCAATCCACAGTTTTTGAAAAGTCAGGAATGTGAGAATTATTTGAATTTGCACTACATGTTGAACCAGTAACTTGAATCAAGATAGGAAGATGATCGTTTCCATTTGGATCATTTATTGTTTTCCAAGATGATAAGAAAGCTAAATCACTTGAACATAACGATAAATCAATACATGAATTTTGTAATGGTGGCACAGCAACTCTCGTGTATGAACCATCATTTAGAATATTTAAATTGAATTCATCAATAAGGTTCATAATTAACAAACCACGACCATCAACTTTATCACTTCCCCAAGAATAATTGGGAATTAAAATCACCCAAAATATAAAAGGGAAAAGGAACATTATCTATAATCATTTTCACTTCAGATATTGAAAAAGACAAATTTGGAGGAGCATATAAACAAATAATACAAAAATTAGTATCATTGTGTTTAACAGAAATTATAACATGTTCAAGTTGTATGTTTAATGATAAATTCAAATACTTAAACTCAATGCCACTCCTAATATCAATCAGAACTCCTCCAAATGGAATATCCCTATCTTTCGGAATAATGTTAAAGGATTGAAAACATAAAGCTTTCGAATCAGTTAACCATGTTTCATTCAAACAAAAAATATCAATGTTGTTATTTGCAATCAAAACTTTTAATCAATCTACTTTAGGAATAATGCTTCTGCAATTCCACTGTAAAATATTCAGAGAACTTTTATTTTTATGAGCCATTACGAAGCAAATAATGAAGCAATAATTGGTCCGAATGAATTCAATTTATCTAGTATTGAAACTAAAAATGGTAAAATCATTTTTATTATTTTCTTTCAAAAATCACTGAAACCCAATAATTCTACTAATTCTTCCAAAATACCTAACATTGAATTATCATCTTTACAATTTTTGTTTTCATCTGAAGAATTAGTATTTGAATTGAAATCATTATTTGGTGGATCAAACTCAACACGCTGAAATCCTGGGATTGTTTTAGAAGTGGAAGGAATCAAACAAGGAAAATTTTTGTCAAATGAATTTACTTTAGAATTATGACTTTCTAGAGGTTGACTAGATGATTTGAGAACCCTTTTTCTTTTAGGGGGCGGGTTGTAGACAAAATTATCTGAATTCAATGAATTATCCTGTTCATCATCAAGTAAAGATTCATAAACATTAGGATTTGAAATGTCTTTTGAATTTTTCAAAATCTCTGAATATGAAAATTGATTTCTATTTTTAAGCTTTTGATTATGTTTTGATTGATTACTAATATATACAGGACAATCCTTCAAGGCAATGTGTTTCTGATTACAATAAATACAACTTCCTGAATGTTTTTTACAATCGGATGATAAATGGGATTGTGCACATTTCGAACATTTAGGTTTATTCGAGCAAAATTGAATAGTGTCTCCAAAAAGGAGACAACGTTCGCAATGCATCAATTTAGGATAATAAAGCCTTACTCGAAAAATAACTCCATCAACTTCTAAAAAGTCCGGAATTACTGATCCAGCAAATGTAATCTTAATGCAATTGGAGTGAACATATTGAGTTTCTTTGTCATTCAAAAAAAAACTTGGATAATCTGTGGCAATCTAAAACATTTACAGTCGAAATAGCTTTATTTTTGAATATTCCAATGCCATGGTTTATAATATCATTGCAATCTAAGAAAGTTTTTCAATCATATATATGCGGGAACAGCCACTGGTTGCGCAAAAATCACATGCGTGCGTATACACGAGGCAATAAGACACCAGCCAAAAATTCTGGGGCCTTCCAAAAGAGGAGTTGCGCCGTACATCGCGAAGATATCCCAAAAACAAGCATCGTAACTGTGTCAAGAGAAATTTTTCTTTGATTCTCCTTTGACAGCACGAGTATTTTTTCATATCATGCCTTAGCCGAATCAAATAAAACCCATTGAACTAGGCCTTTATCTTTTTTTCTAAACAATCACTGGATGAAAGGGCCAGACCAATGGATGTAAGCAGGGTAAATTTTTAAATACGGCGGTTGGCTTTCGTTAACAGAAGATGGTCCTGGAGGGAGGGTCACCTTCTTTTGAGCCAGAATCTTTATCATTCCACATCCATAGCCGTGGTAGTAAATATCAATTAAAAAAAAACTAAACTAACAAACGTAACAAACTACTATAACAAAAATGATACTTATCAAAATTTTGAAAAGTCACTTGATCCGGGAAAGCTTCACTTCAAAATGGCTTGAAAATACAAAATGTCTTGAAATTTATTCTTCACGCAACAAAAAAACTCCAACTTTGAAGGGATCCAAAAAAGTAAAAAATTTCTTAAAAGTTTTCTCCTTCCGCACCACACAGGATGTCTCCTACTTCTCGCGCCACACAGGAAATCTTCTTCTTCCGCGCCACACAGGAAATCGTCTTCTTCCGCGCCACACAGGAAAACTTCTTCTTCTACGCACCACACAGGAAATCTTCTCCTATCGCACCAGTGTTGCGGATCATAATTGTTACAGAGAGCGATAAATGAGAGACACTCCCAATTTTCTCAGAATTCAACCCCTGTTGGCCGGTGGGATTCGAACACTTGATCCTTAGCTTGGTCTTACTGAAAAGCTACGTGTTCACCGCTAGATACGGTTATTTGGTCCATGGAAAATGCTACCTAAATTCGATTTTGACATAAAAGCAATATCGGTGAAGATCATAGGTGAACCTATGATCGATTGGCGCCTTTGTATGATGGTAAATCGCTGTAAGAAATCATAAGTTCCACATCTATACTTTGACCTGACCCTGTCTTGCCGCGAAATTAAGGCATAAAAGTGAATATTGAGCTCGAAATCGTCGTCCTCAATTGGCACGCGAGCTTCTTGACGTCACCACAACCGCCGCATATGCGGCTTTGACCTTGGCGTTTTGTCGATATTTTGCCTTCGCCGACACGCGAGACACAAGCAAGCATCCATCTTCCAAGACTCGCCAGATTGAAAGAGAAAGTGGAAACTTTTTTTTGTTCGCAACATAAATATCCGACAAGGAATATGAAAAAAAGCTAATATAAATAATAATAAAATTGCTAACAAAAAAGGTCATATTTCAGCCGCAAGTTTTATCTGCATGTCTGCGATCTATAATGATTCGCAGTCTTAATACCACGGATGAGCATCACTTGAACAAAGGTTACTATGTAACTTTTGTGTAAATTATGAAGTAGATAATTCCCAGAAATTTTGATCAAATCGTTGTCTTGTCAAATTGGTTAATCTACCAAGTATTGATTGTTCAAATGTTGCAACATTCGAACCACATGTGAATGAGACCAAATTTGCCCATCAATATCGCTAAACAGCCCTTCACTTTACCACCGTGAAAAATCGCTAATGAACCAACAATAACTTCGCATTTTCTTATAGGTACACTACAAATCGCCACTCTAAAATTGAACCACACGCTATTTGGTGTCCGCCGATGGCATACCCTATTCATCAGCTGACAGCCTCACTGAAAATAAAAACCGATTTTACAACAACTCAATCAACTGGCTTTTGCAGATCCGACCGCGGCAGCAGTACCTATAGGGTAGATGTACCAGTGCCACTTTATGGGTTGAATATTGTCAATACGTCAAACGAAAACGACACTGAAGACGGCCTTACTGTTGGGGTCGAAATGGTGAATACTGGTACTCTGTCGAATACCGGTGCATCTACCCTACCTACTAAGAAGTCGAAGGGATCACACATAAACGAATGTCGTGTTTTCACTCTTTCTCTCTATCATTGGGCCGTGCGATGTTCGATGCTGCTTTTGCTGCGTGGATGGATAGATGGTGGTGCCAAACCGATCAACGGATATGCGTTGAATTTAAAATAGGGGCAAAAATCGTCATTCGCTATTTATAATGTGTGTCCGCAAGTCTGTGTGGGCTTAGAAATACCACATAACGAACGGCAGCAAGCAACATAGGCGAACAACCGTCATGTGGAATCTTAGGCGAACTGCCATTGGCTGCAGCAAACCGAAACATCAAGCAGTGAAGGAAAATATGAACCACGAAAGTTCACGTGAAGGTGTCTTATGTACCTTAAGGCGGATAAACTTGACTTAAATCCTGTGATACTCCCAAACTTAACTCCGTCCTGATTTTACTGTATCAATGGCCACCTTAGATCAAACTAAGCTCAGGGCTTAAGTTTTAAACATACTTTAGGTATTTCTATATAATGATACAATCTAGGGACCAATGGTCCATGGCCAAGTCACACTTGTTCTCATTTGTGCGTTAGTGAGCATATACATATGTTTTATTGGGTACACACGTATTTCGCCCAAAATCTTCTATTCTAACTTCTCGCGTTACCAGGCGGGGTACAAGCAACCTTAGGAACGATTGGCGTTAACAACCCTGACGATAACTTGGGTTTGTAATATACTGACAAGGACGAGGCATCTGTGTTCCATATTAGGAGTAGCTCACAACTGCTTCTGTACCCCTGTTGTCAGACGCAGCTGGGTTACTGTCGGAGTGCTTGTAAGAACCTTAGGTGAAACATCTCGGAATCCAAAGATGGCACGCACAAATGGCCGACTTCTCCCCCTACTCACGTTTTCAAAAGCACAAAACTGGGAAGAAATAGTGGCAAACGTTCCTGATCTTTCCTTTATTTTAAGCTTCTACTAGTGCACAAATCCAAAATAAAAAGTGCACTGTTTCGGGATGGCTTCTTCGCGAGATTTGTGCCTTTGAGTTTTTAGTGCAATCTTAGAAGTGTGATTCCAAACTGTTTCACCTTAAGCTCACTTACGTACTATGGTCTTTCCAAATTCTAGGGGTGGTGTCAGTCCTTGCAAGCCAACCGAAAAAAATAATAAGCAAAGAAAACGTCAACAAAATAATATGGATTGAGACAATTGGCATAGACCAATGCGTCGAAAAAGGGACTAATAAAAGGAAACTTGGTACGTGGATATGTAGGTACGAAGATACTCGATGCCCTGGGAAGTCAAGGAAATTTTCAATAAAGGGCGAACACGAATTATTGCGACATATTCAACAGGCATAACTTTTCTACCATTGGGAAAAATCAACCAAATTTTGCCACACTTTCTCATTGATGTGTATTGTATACATCTGTCAAACTCTAAGTCGTGTTTCCCGATTCAACGAAAATAGAGGTGAACCAACGCGTGTCGAGGGAACAAATTCTTTCAAACACCTGGAATTCTGACCTGTCGCACCGGCAGTTGGGAAAAATGTTGAACATTCACCATTCAACCGTCTCCACAGTGTTGAACCAGTTCCAGGAGCGGTGACGTTGGACACGGCAAAGGAGCTGGAAGAAAACCGGACCGAGAACAAAAAAGACCGGAGGAAAAGGTGAAGCGGATGATTAAAGCAAATCCCAACGTCTCAAGCCGTGATTTGGCTAAAAAAGATCGGCATGTCGCAGAGCTACGTCCAGAATGCAAAGAAGAGAGCTGGACTACATACATACAAGGTACAGATTTTTCCTAAACCGCGATGAACAACAATCCGCGCAACAATCGACGGCTAAACCTGGGGCACGGAAGCTCTACGAGAAGATGCTGACAAAATGTGGCTGCTGTGTGATGGACGACGAAACGTATATAAAAGCCGATTTTAAGCAAATTCCGGTGGTTGGAGTTTTTCACCGGCAAGAAGCAGTTCAATGTGGACGACAAATTTAAGAGAAGAAAATGTCAAAGTCGCCTTCAAATATCTCATTTGGCAGGCCATCTGCTCTTGCGGACTGAGTACACAGTAAATGGCGAGATCTACAAATCTGAGTGCCTCGAGAAGCGCCTTTTGCCGTCTTCGCAGCAGATTTGGGTATCATGCTACTATTCAAAAGTATCCTGGATGGTATGAGGCCATTCTTCCAAAGGACATGAAATCCGCCAAACTGTCCGGAGCTGCGCCTACTGCAGTACTGGGCAATAATGAAGCGGGAACTTCGGAAGAGCAAGAAGACAGTCAAAGACGAGAAGGACATGTTAATAAAATTAAAAAAAAAACTGAGAAACTGGTACCGGATGACACTGTAAAGACTTTGAATGAGGGCATCAAGCGAAAATGCCTTCAATTTTACACTCAAGGCTCCGTCGATTAACTTTCCTTTTGATTTTTGAAGTAAATATATGTATAAAACTACCCTAAAATTTTGGTTTGATTCTAAACATTATAAGAAAATTAGCATGACATTTTCAGTGTCGCAATAATTTCGTGTTCGCCCTTCAACAATTCAAGTGTTCATCAAAGTGATGCTTCCACCTTTCAATCATCTCATGTTCGTCCATCAATAACACTCCCAGCATAATCCCTGCATATCTCTTCTTCGCCAGAATCTGCCTGCACTTCTCGTCAAAACAATCGTTCCTTCGATTCCACCCTACATATGAAACGTTGCTCTCAGCTGAAGGATGCTCTTACTGTACTGTACTACTAGTCCTCAGGTGCCACAGAAACTTGTAAAAATGAGAGATACCAATTGTACCCTATTGCCATATTTCTAGGTAGATTAGTGCATTAGTAAGTAAGAACGTCCATCAAAAATGTCTCGTCTATATGTAGCTCTCGATAGTACACTGTCATTCTGAAAAGGCAACTAGTATTTCTAGGATGTGGGTGGATGAGAAGACGTCTTATCCATTCGAAAAAGCATTCAACTCTATTGAATATTTTTCAACAGCCAACTTGTTGGCATGTAAAGCATGTCAATCTCACCTCCTTTCGGGTTGGTTCAGTAATAGTTAATTCATAGAGCTGAAAACATCATCGCTGCTCCGTTGGCTAGACTCTCGCTCAAAAGGAACACCTACGCGCCCCAACCATTTTCATCAGAGCTGCTGACTGGAAGTGCTTCTACTTAGCCCACCCGGCATGGGGGAGGATTTTGGAATTTCTGAGGCGCGCCATCTCCCGTGTGCATAAATTTATCCTCAACCAACCGAACTGAACTTCTAGACAAGATGAAATTTGCCAAACTCGTCGCGTTTCGGTGGTTTGATCAGCACTGCGTGGGTGATTTATGAGATTTGATGGAAGTTTATTATAGTTTGTTTTTGGCATATCGCGGCGCTATTAGAAGCGATTAGTGTTGATTGAGTGGAAATTGATATAGATGCTAGGGGATATATCATATTCTTCTTCTTCTTGGCATTAACGTCCTCACTGAGACAGAGCCTGCTTCACAGCTTAGTGTTCTTATGAGCACTTCCACAGTTATTAACTGAGAGATTTCTTTGCCAATTTGCCATTTCGCATTCGTATATCGTGTGGCAGGTACGAGTATACCCTATGCCCAGGGAAGTCAAGGAAATTTCCATTACGGCCTTCAACATGGCTTTGCTTTGTAGCCGCGGACTCTAACCACTCGACTAAGGAAGGCCCCTTGGACGTATCATATTGCTGGCACTAATAATTTATCTTGTCTTCTTGGCCGAGGTTCAGCAAATTTGGGACGGATTTGGCATTGATGATCCTTTGCAGTGCAAGTCATTAGATCAACGAGACGAAGTCAAAAAACGATTACCCTGTAATAAACTATGCTGGAAACTAGAAAAAATATGTTCAAGAAATTTTCAGTGAAATGCGTTCGATGTCCGAAGTTATTCCTATTTTCGATCCTCAACTATTCAGAAAAGAGTTCATCGAGCATTTAGGTTCACTTGTGATTCTTCAACACCAAAGTACGCCAAGAAGTTACCCAAGACAGATGCACTGATGAAAAGTCCTAAAGCAAACTTCTAACCATTGGTTTGCCATTCAAGAAACGGATTTTTTTTCATGTGACTGATGATTTGTTTTTGATAAAATGATTGGTAATCTTGCAATGAATTTTCTGCAGATATTTGAGAGGGTCTGTCAATTCCAGAAGTATTACTGTGAGGCGAGTAAAATGATACAAGCTAGCGCTTTACCAATTAAGCTACTGTGTTTTTGTTTTTTTTTTTGATTTCCTATCCAAAGATTTATCGATTATGCTAGACATTTGTAAGCAGTTCTGCCAAGGGTTTTTCAGGTATCATAAATCGCTCCATGATGTTCATTCTACTTCTAAGCATTCCTTCATGCATTCCCCCAGTTATTATTACTTCCTTCATGCATTCCTCCACAAATACTTATACTGTAGACAATCATCTAATAATTCCTATAGAAATTTTATCATGGATTACTTTCAAGAATTTTGGTAGAAATTTCATTATAAATTTTTCAGTAACTCTGCCCGAAATCCTTCAGGGATTTTTCAACACAAAATTATAATATATGTAGAAATTTTTAATGAATTCCAGTAAAGATTTTTGAAAAAAAAAAATAAAATATTCCAAAGATTTTTAAATAACTGTTCAAAGATCAATGTTTTTTTTAAGATTTCCTGAAGGAACTGTTCAATGTTAGGCTATGCTTGAAATATTCCAGAAACGATTGTGTTACTTTACCCCGATTGTCGTTTCCCCGTATGTCATTTCCCTGAATGACCCGTTTCCGCGAAAAGTGATGCAGTTCAAAAAGGTGCAAGAATAGTTCTTAGTGATAGGTGCTGAACTATAAGAACGATAAGCAATCCAAAGAAGGAGATATTTGTTTACCACATGAAAATGTAAAATTCATGAAAATTATGAGCGCAAAAAACTTGTCGGGGAACTTGACTATTCAGGGAAACGCGGTATTCGGGGAACTGGCGTTCGGGGACCTGACGTTCGGGGAAACGAAATTCGGAGAAAAGTAGCACAACCTCCAGAAACAATGCGTATTTCAGCGGTGTTCTCGTCACTCCGTTTCATATGTTTTTCCTTAGAAAAAAATCTCAAGATATCCATTAAGAAATTATTTTAGAGCTTTTTAATAAAAATCCTCATTAGTTTTTTTCTTCGAAACCAGTTCAGAGATTCCTCCAGAAATTTATCCAGACACTCCCACAGATATTTTATCATGTATTCGTTTAAAGAAACTTTAACGATCTTCTTTAAATTAAAAAAAGAAGCGATACATTCATGTTATCTTTTATAAGATTATCACAAGGTTTGTTACTATTCGTCCAGGAATTTTCTTGTAAGAGAATTTATTCAGCCAGAGATTTATTCAGCAGTTCTTGGAGCTACATGAAATTCTTTCAGGAATTCCTGACTCTTCCTAAATTAGAATACGTCTACAGTCATCAAGAGACCCGGAAGATCAGAAATTTTGTAGATCGAATTATATCACGTTCAAAGTACTCACCTGTTTTTTTTCTGGAGTTTCGCAATATGAAAATAGAATGCGAAATTCGTCATTTAAATGCGTAAAACTCGCGGTTTGAGCAAGGTTAACTTCAGTTTAACAACAGGTTAACAAAGTTGTAGCTGACAAATATATCTAACAATATCAGCGTAGCTCCAACACTATGACTGATTGAATAAATTCTTGCTTTTCCCATAGTAATTCCATCCATACATACACACACATAACCGAAGTAGTCACATTCTCCTCCAAGCTCATTAGTATCAAATGATTCTAGGGTACGCTCTTATAAAATTTCCACCAATATGGTTATACTTTGTCGTAATAAAAACAACGTCCAGCAGGATTCACAAGGTATTTTTTTAACCACAGTATCCTCACAAAATATCCACTGAATTCCAACAGAATAACAATGAATTTTCTCCAGAACGGTCATAAACACCATACGGATTTTCATAGGTGTTGCGGTAATTAAAACCCTTGCACTAAGGTTCGACAGCTATATTTTATTCAGCTTCAAAGCTATAAATAATCATAATATTAAGGATCATAGCAGTTATAGATTTCAAAGGGTAACTTACAATTAGTGCTTTTAAGTTCACGAATAGGGTTAGGGTATAACAAATTTCCGCATATATCTCTTCAAACCTATCAACAGTTAAATATAAAATCTAATTATTAGTGAAAGAATGATTGAATTCAATTTTAATACTTTTAGTTTGATGAAAGTATAAATAAACGAATATTATTTAATAATTTCCTGCTCACAATAGGGGAACACTTGCATGCCACCTTCTCGATCACACTTTAATCCCGTTGACCACAAGCGCTGATGGAGTGCAGCCGAACAATGGATTTCTCGGATGACAGGTGTCATGATACCATCCGCTATTGGTCTTCCACCCTTTCGGTACTGGTGCGATAGACTGCGGCAACATCCTCCGCCGGGTGCATCTTCCACGTCAGTTGAGACTGCACTACTGTCCCCAACATCTAGCAAGGCTATCTTCGTTACAGGCCGTCGTAATACCGCATTGGCGGTACGCAGGATTGCTTGACGTATCTTACCATCTGGTCCACGATAACATTCTGGACACGACCTCTGGGCCACTGGCATCGTTTTCCATCCTCGGCAATCAGAACCAAGTCACCTTCCTTTATCTCCCTAGCAGCTTCTCCGAACCACTTCGGCTGCCGTCGGATGACGGGCAGGTATTCGCGCAGCCAGCGCGCCCAGAAAGAGTTAAGTTGGCCCTGAATATCAACAAAGGTCTTCTGCAGAGCGCGAGGTTGATCATGTATGTCACAACCAGGTTCCTTAACTCCACTAGAGCTCCCAAGCAAAAAATGGTTTGGAGTCAATGCCTCAGACTCTTCAGAGTCTAGCGGCAGATACGTCAATGGCCTGGAATTCACTACGCTCTCAGCCTCAACTACCAGAGTCCATAAACCTTCTTCGTCAAGCTTCCCGTCCCCATATGCTTCGCCCATAGCTGCCTTCACTGATTGTACCATTCTCTCCCAAGCGCCACCCATGTGTGGTGCACCTGGAGGAATGAAGAACCATTTTGTTCTTGCGCTAGTGAAGGTCGATGACAATTCCTGCTCAATTTGTTCTCGCAACAACCGTTCAGCGCCTTGAAAATTCGTCCCATTGTCGCTATAGAACTCGATTGGTGCACCACGTCGTCCAATAAATCTACGCACCGCTGAAACACAGGATGAGGTCGTCAGACTATTCACCACTTCAAGGTGGACAGCGCGCACAGTAAGGCACGTGAAGAGTGCGATCCACCTTTTAACGTTTGTCCGACCTTGTTTGACCAACAGTGGGCCAAAATAATCCAGTCCAACATAGCTGAAAGGCCTAGAATACGCTGCGAGGCGTGCCGGAGGAAGAGGAGCCATCGGCGGAATCACTGGTTGTGCTTTCCGAAGCTTGCAATATTGACACTGCCGCCCATAACGTCTAACGATTGATCGAAGTCTAGGAATTTCGAAATTTTGGCGGATTTCATTTACCACAGTTTCTGGATTCGCGTGTTTGTAGGTTCTGTGATATTTGTCCACTATTAGCATAGTTACTATACCATCTTTCGGTAAAATTACCGGATACCGCATGCTATACGAGGCATGTTTGGCTGCTCCAATGCGCCCATTTTGGCGCATAACTCCTCGTTCATCTAATGTCGGGACCAGTTGATACAGTTTGCTCGTTCTTGGAATCGTTTGAAGATTGTCCTTCATTGCAGTCGTCTGAGTAAGCATCGCCATCTCTTCTGGAAAAAACGTCCATTGCACTTGCCTAAAGATGAATGCTTCGGACGCCTGAAGCTCCTGTTGTTGTAACTCACCAACCATCTTACTTTGCTGGGGGTTGATATTACTTACAAATCGCAGCACGTATGCTACCGTTCGTTGTAGTTTCTCCCATTTTGAGAATCGTTCAAAGTGGATCAGCGGTTCTACAGAGAAATGATTCATCACGGAAATGCGCCGCTCTTCTTTATCTTCGATGGATACCGTTGGCATACTTGGCCAGTATTCTTCGGAGTAGGTGAGAAACCGCGGTCCAATAAACCATTTGCTTTCATGGCTAAAATAAGGACCTTCACCCCATTTGGTTCCTTCGTCCGCTGGGTTATATAACGACGGCACGTAGTTCCACTCATCTACACTTGTAGAGTCTTGGATTTCCACAATCCGATGGGCAACAAATGGTCGGAAGTTACTTGGATCCGATTTTATCCATGAAAGAGCCGTTGTGCTATCAGTCCACAAGAACCGCTTCGAAAAGGAGATAGAGTGATTTTCTTCAACGAAATTCAACATTCTCACACCAAGAACACATCCCTGCAGTTCTAGCCTGGGTACCGACATAGGTTTTAATGGCGCCACTTTTGCGTTCGCAGTCGCCAGTGAACAACGTCCATATCCTTCTTGATCTGTCACACGAATGTAAACGACGCAGCAATAGGCAACAGGACTCGCGTCCACAAAGACGTGTAGCTGAGCATTTTCGTAGGTCTGTTGCATTGCCGATGAAAAGTAGCATCTTGGTATACGAATCATGTCTATGAACTGGATCATTTGTACCCAGTCTCTCCATCGGATGAACTGATCGTCTGTAACTTTCTCGTCCCAGTCGATTCCTGTTTTCCACAATTCTTGGATCAGTACCTTCCCATGGATTAAGAAGGTCGCGAGCAGTCCTAGGGGGTCGAAAAGTGTCATTACACAGCGGAGCACTTGACGTTTCGTGGGACGTGTAGAGGTTTCTATCAAGGCTCATCGAGATACTGTAACACTGCATCGCTGTTGGCATTCCAGTTTCGAAGGTTGAACCCGCCGTTGCGGTGAACTAGCCGTACTTGTTCGGTGATCTGTTTAGCTTCATCCTCATCTTCGAAACTATCCAGATAGTCATCGACATAATGGTTGTCGACTATGCGCTGGGCTGCCTGAGAGTACTGATATGAGTGCTCTTGGGCATTTAAGTTCTTAACGAACTGTGCTGATGCCGGAGAGCAAGTGGCCCCGAAGGTAGCCACGTCCATAACATATTGCGACGGAGGCTGTTCTGTATCAAAGCGAAACAGAAATCTTTGAGAATGTTTGTCTTCTGGTTTTATCAGTATTTGATGAAACATCTCTTGTATATCGGCGCTTACCGCTATACCAAATTGTCGAAAGCGAGAGAGCACAGATGGGAGCGCAGTTAACTGATCTGGCCCCTTTATTAGATGACTGTTCAGTGACGACCCATCAACTTTTGCTGCTGCGTCCCATATGATGCGTACCTTATTCGGTTTTTTAGGATTTGTTACAGCTCCCAATGGTAAAAACCAGACTCTTCTGGGATCGGCATTAGCAATTTCGTCTTCGGTTGCTACGTGAGCGTACCCTTTGTCAACATACTCTTGCACTTTCTGATGAATTTTCAGCTTCAGACTCGAGTCTTTCTCCATACGGTGTTCCAAACATTTCAGCCTGCTGACGGCCATGGGATAGCTGTCCGGTAGTTCAACGTAATCTGTCCGCCATAGCAGTCCTGTTTCGTACCGTTCACCAACTCTACGCGTTGTATTCTGCAGAAGTTGTAGAGCACGCTGGTCTTCTATCGAGAGAATGGGTTTCGAAGATCCAACTTCTTCAACCGCAAAAAAAGTTTTCACCGTGTCATGAAGCGTTTCGTTGGGTGTGCATTCACATACATGAAAACTATAGGCTTCCCGATCACCTTCTCTCTGTTGGCCGTAGACACACCACCCAAGCCTTGTTTTCGCAGCTACTGGTCCGCGCACATCTCCTTCCTGTATTTTCAAAGGCACGGCGAGGTGTAAGTTATCTACTCCGATCAAAATGCCAGGTGTAAGCATTTTGATAGCTTCATAACGGAAGATTTTTCAAATAATCGAAGCGCTTTACGGCCTCATCGTAGTGGAAGCTTTGCTTTTGGTAAATTTTAAGGGATTCTACCGTTTGGGCTCCAATAAATTTGTACT
>NW_018734862.1:0-21603 GCF_002204515.2 Aedes aegypti
AAAAGTTCTAAGGCGGAGTTTTTTTCAGGGATGCCCGGCCTGAAACTCTCAATCTGGAGCGAGTTAGTCGAAACGTTTTCCAACCAATATACTATCTAATCTAATTCAAAAGTATCATTGAAGATCTTTTAAGAAAACCTTTATTTAAAATATGTACAAACACAACCTACTCTCATAGAAGCGCATATATATTTCGTTTTTGTTTTAAATTTGGAAAAAAAAACTACTTATTCGCCTCGCGATACTTTGCATTTAATTCATGGATCATTCCAAAACCTACTTCCTGTCTAGCTTGACCTACTTGAGCTAATTTCAGTTCATTATTCTAAACAGTGATCACTGACCTTAATTCGATGACCTTTTACTTTTCATCTGTGGTACGGCCGTTACCTACTTTCCTCTACGACGCGCCTGCCGCGTTTTGCTGTCCTGACTATCCGAAAGTTTGATTTGGTATAACGCGTGCACAACTCGATATATCTCGGGGCACGAAAGATTAGAATTAGCCATCGTCTCTCACGCTAGTAATGAGAGATTAGACTCAGCCGGTGGCCAAAAACAGCTTGATTCGAGCGAATTTAATTTAATTTAAGGTGGTAGATCGGCAGTCTCGGCTTCAGCGAGAGATCGGCGACTTCAAGCTATCCTCCATCTTTTCAGATGGTGAAATCGACAGCTGAACGAGAGTCCACGGATTTGTCGCCTAAAACCTACGATGTGTACAACATTGATATCACCCTAGCCGAACTTCTGTGGGCTCTCGACAAAGGGCGAGGTGCTAAACAGGTACAGATTTGATAGGGTACCCTCTTCTTCAACATCTCCCTCTGTCAGTAAAAATGACGCTTTTTGAATGACTTTATAAAATCTAGCGTAGCGGCGAGTTTTTTTTGAACTATGGACATTGTTATTGAGAGCCACGTACATCACACTACTAATTTATCGTGTTTAATTATGGGTGATCGAAACGAATAAGTTGAAGCAAAGCGCACGGTTAAGTGATGTTACTCTGTATGTTACGCTTATGAAGAATCATGATTATGACTCCAGGAACAAAATTATGATTATTATGACTTGCTATCCATGATATCAGGAGAGTGATTCCAAGCAACAGCACCAAAATTTGGTAAATTTTTTAATTAATTTTTTTCTATTGAGCTGAAACTTTGCACAGTTTTCCAGTTCCATCTAAATCGTCATTTTCTGATATCAAATCTTCAAGTTGAGTCACGACTAACTTTTCAAAAGGGTGTATGTGAAAATGGTTCAAAAATATTCAAAAAGCTGCACAGCAAAAACGGTTCGTTCGATTGTTAGACAACTAAAGAAACAAAGTTAGACAACTAAATAAAGATTCCAAAAAAAAAAACACACAGTAAAAAAAAATTGTTTTTGCATTAAAAAAAATCATTTTTGTCACAAAAACTCAAATATCTCAAAACCCTATCGGAATACCAACGTAATTTTTTGAGGGAAAACGGTCCATTATATCTACCATAAAAATTTGGTGATGGTAAACCAATAAACAAAAAAGTTATGACATTTCAAACATGTCACAATTTTCACATTTAGTAGAAAAAAAATTTTTTTTTTTCGGTGTGAATTATTACGGGAACCGCAGTTTGTTGCTGATTTTATTGTTAAGTTATTATATGTATAAATATCATGTATATGTATAAATATTATATGTATATGTATATATGTAAAAATTAAAATGAATTAACAGATTACACGAAAATATTTTTTTTTTTACCAGGACATTTTTTTAGAGTATGATCGATGAGTGTCTAAATGTTATATATAAACTTTAAAAGTTTTGGATTTGGGTATGCGTTATGAGATCATGAAAACATTTTATTAATACTTATTTATTTATTTATTGTTATTCAATTTTTTTACAATATCGAACACTTTTGCATCATTATCAGTACAGTTCGAGTATAGTTTTGCTTTAATTTTATTTTCTGACAATGGAATGAAACAGTGAAATTTTTGGGTTCCTTGGATCGTTTTCGCGTTATTATATTGCTCGCTGAGCTCTGATTAACGGCATCATTCGTACTCTTCAGTAGTAGTAAAACAAAATGATAATTTTGTTAAATCTTCTTCTTTTCTGCGATTCGCCCAATCAAATAGTTCTTTTGCAGTTTTAATTGGATGCTCACGTTCTTTGGCCCAATAGCATCACAAGGACCTTTGCCATGTGACGTAGCAAAGAAATGCCATTCTGCATCAATTCCGTACTTTGATTTAAATTGACATAGGCTCGAAAAATTCTTACGGTTTTTGTACTGCGATGCTGCTCCATCAGACATGAAATACATCTTTCTGATTTCTTTATCCTTATCAACGTGTAAAAAGTTAATCATTTTGGCAATGAACAAATTTACAGATACTGAGTCATGTCTTAAATCTTCGGAAATTACAATAAAACTAAAATGTTCAATTTGCGTACTTCCATTGAAATAAATAACGAATGGATGAATTGTTGCTTATTGTATGTTCCAGTGATGGGACTGCACTTCATCTTGCAATACAAAGCTATAGTTTTCAAAAAAATCACAAATGACTAAAAATTCACCATCTTGTAATGTATTTTTCGTATTTTTTAAAAAGCGGGATTGCTCTGTTTTAATAAAGTCGTGAGGAATTAAACTTTCTAATTTCAAGCAAAAAAATGACACAAACTCATCTACAGGTTTTACAATAGTTTCTAGGTCACACCTATCCGTGGTCACCCATTGCTCAAATGATAACTGATCAATATAATTTTCTTCAAACTCAGCGAATAAAGTATTTTCCAATGATGAAGAATCTGGACAATCCGAACAAGATCGTAGATAGCAATTTGATGTTGTATTTTCACACAAAAGACTACCAGTTAACATTTTAATATCCTTTGATAAATTGATTCTTTTCAAACTATGTAAGATTAGGTTAATACTTTTGTGTGTTGTGCACACACAAACATTATGTGTTCCTGAATTGGATAGAAGCTTGCATTGCCTTGGACGAAGGCTTGCAAATGAGGAAAAACCTACCTTAATATTTTCGTTAATTTCCTTGAAGCGTGTATACGCTTCTTTCAAAGTAGTCATCATTAATCGTTTTTGGATTGCTTGACGCTTTCCATCTTTTTTACAGATACATAATTTTTTTGGCCAGGCATAGCTCTACTTACTTCATCGTCTTCAAAATATTGAATTATTTTTTTTTTGTCTCATCTGTTAATGAAGTACTCGACCTAGCATTTTTGGTTGCAAGACAGTTATTTTTGAATTGTTTTGCCTCTTTTGCTGTATTTCTATTGGTTTTGAACTCATCAATGGCGTCTTGAATAGACCACGAGCTTGGCAGCATCGACAAAATCAATAATTTTTCTTTCCTTGTCGTGGCTAGATTCGAGAACCTTTCCTTCATATTCATAATTACCTCATCGTAGTCTGTATTTTCATATCCTCAGGTCCTAATTTGAAGAGGTTTCTTCGTACAGCTTCGTTGATTTCACGGTATTTTTTCTCGGGATAATTGACGTCGTCGATTTAATCGGAGTCACTTTTATTCCAGCTATTCCTTCGTTGAAGCGTTCGATGTTGACCTTCTGGATGCACTCATCTTCTGATTGATTTGTTGAAACAGATGTCGCTGATGGTGGCAAGACTATCTGCACTTGGTACTTCTGGTAACTCCTCAGTTGTTGTCGGTGCATCTAGTAATTCCTCAGTTGTTGTTGTTTTCGAACTTCCTGCAACCTGATCCACCGATGATGTACAGATTGCCCGTTTGTCAACGTTTAAACGGCAGGACGTACAAATGCGTAAATTTGTATTCAATGTAGACATTGGAGCATAACCAGCCGCTTTCAGTTTATCTATGGTGCTTTCGGTGAGATTTCGTAGCTCTTTCGAACACTTTTTTTCTGCAAACGGCCTGCAACAGTTGAGAAAGCGACTACTCATGTTGCTCGTTAGATTTTAATAAACAAAATCACTTTTAAGTTTTTACTGACTAGTTTGGTGTCGTTTGCTTGACTGAAGAAAAATTTTACAATTAAATCTTTTATAACCATAGTGGTAGTATATTTTTAGCTTTTTCGTGAGTATGTTGATGGTATGTACCTATCATGTTTTTGATGTTGTTGAAGTTACTCGCTTTCTCCCAAATATGATTAACAAAGTCTATTCTCTACCAAGGCGGGTATATACCCAGGTGTAATCTGATTTTAACTTTGTGGAGAAAACCAGCGCCGAGAAAACCGACCTGCTTTACGTATACTAGATCACCTGGGTATAGACCCGCCTTGTTCTCTACGAGGTAAACTTTTTGCAGGTAAACTAGTCGTATACCTGTATAGAAAACTTTTTTTGTAGCTTTTGTCTTCAATATTAGATTTCTTATAGGTTTCTTTTATCAAAAGGTTCCAACACTATTGAGAGAATTTTTCTTCAGTTACGTACAATAAAAAATATGACACTATCAAGACATAAGATCACAACACTGGATCGCGTCTAACTTTCTAATAGATGCTATAATAGTTATGAATAATTAAATAAAATATCATGAAAACAACTTGTTAACCTCATGTGGTACCCTTAACAAAAAATTCAGCAGCAAACTGCGGTCCTAAAAAAAATTAACAATGAAAAAAAAATTTTTTTTCACTAAGTGTCAAATTTGTGAAATATTTGAAATGTCATAACTTTTTTGTTTATTGGCTTACCATCACCAAATTTTTAATGGTAGATAGCTAATATAATGGACCGTTTTCCCTCAAAAAATACGTTGGTATTCCGATAGGGTTTTGAGATATTTGAGTTTTTGTGACAAAAATGATGTTTTTTAATGCCAAAAAAAAAATTTTTTTACTGTGTGTATTTTTTTTTTTGAATCTTTATTAGATGTCTAACTTTGTTTCTTTTTTATCAACGTGAATTTTTAACACATTTAACTAGTTCTTCACTCCGCAATTGTAAGGGTCGGCATCACACACTAGTAAGTTTCAAGCAGAATAAGCCTGCTTCAGCGAAGGTTGCTTCTGCTATTGGGAACAATACTCCTCCTCCGCAAACAGAATCGGTTGAAAAATTTTCCTTCAATTCAGCTCAGGTGGTTAACTTGATAGCCACCGAAACTATTGTCTCTGAGACTACTCACAGTTCTACTCTAAGGTTTTATTGGCTACTGCGGGTCGTTATCGTGAAGATGACGAGGGTGGTCCAATACCTGGCTCGTGCTTTATTGGATTCCGTTTCCGAAAGCAACAGTTGATTTAACGTCTCAGAACAACATCGAGAAAGGGTAGAAGTATCGGTACTTGGTATTAGTCATGCAAGCAACGAAGGTGAAGCATCAGATTTCTGCAGTGCTTACGTTCACTAGTAACGGCTTTCTCACAAAACATTAATTTCCTCGTTCTACAAGAGTCCACGGTGAATTACCTACGGCGAAGGGGAATACTCAAGGATGGACGGTGCATGACGAGATCAGATTCGCAGATCCCACCTTTTTTCTATCGTGGATCAGTGGATATTGGTGTTGAGCATCGAATACTTCTTTTGAGGTCCTTCGCATCGACTGTAGTACGGCGCTACACAAGGATTGGAGGACTAGTCGCACGGGTTCTGGACTGGTGGGCAGTGGGCCTTTCTAAGGAGGCCGATGGAGGAGGATACGTATATGGATATATATTACAGGAGCGAATACGGAAGAAGTCGCACAAGAGTTATGCGAACAACTCACCAAGATGACGTCAAATGGAGGTTTCAAACTTCGAAAACGAACGGTTTCGAACGTCCCCAAGGTGCTGGAGAGCGTGTCCGATAAAGTTGGTATTAAACTTTCGGAAGGGATAGATCTGGACCCTGATTCAACTGTGAAAACTTGGGGTTGACGTGGATGCCACTCACCGCTTAGGTTCCAGTTCACCATCTCGGCGTGGGACTCACCGAACCAACCGAAATCGAAAACAAGAACGGAGTTTCTATTGACTGAGGATCTCAGAAGAGCAGAGTTTACCATCGTGCGACCGTGTACAACAAGAGGTTTTCTCTGACGAGTGGAAGCCTCTCTCCAAAGAGTAAACCGTGTCGAGGAAATCTCCACTCCGATGGTTCAATCCATATATTCGGACGATCAAGTCATTCGAATTGGAGGACGGTTATGTCCATTCTACAGGACGCGAAGATACGAAACATCCTTTGGTGCTTCTGCTCGACATAAGCTACCAAAAATATTACCATCTACAACTTTTACATGCAGGACCGCAACTCGAAGTTGTTCGTTTACGGTTTTGGGCTATTGGAAGGATGCAGCGTTGCACGGAATATAGTCCATAACTGTATGAAATGTTTTCGTTCGCAAACGTTCACCAACCCAGCAGTTAATGGGAGAGCTGCCCGCACCAAGAGTCCACCGTATCTAGACCATTTTCACAGACTGTTGTAGATTATTGTGGTCCTTTTTATGTGAGACCTGTTTCAAGACGACCAGTACTAAAGGCTTATGTGTCTGTATTTTTTTTTTTTTTTTTTTAATTTCTTTATTAGTATCATTCCAAACATTACATTCATTTCTTATATCTAGGTGTTCTGTGTTATATGACACACTATCATCCTAATTTGGTAATTATTCATATGTCTCTGCACAAAGGCTGGTTTATTTAGAACTGGTTTCGGAACTCAACACGGATTTTTTTTTTTTGCCAGCTCTGCAATGCTTTATCGCTAGGAGAGGATTGTGTCCAAGACATATATTCCGACAACGGAACAAATTTCGTCGGTTCAAGGAATAAGATTCAGGACTTCTTAAAATTGTTGTTTTTGTAGTTTTTGAGGTGCCCGAGAACTTGAAGGTCTGTGACCCAAATAAAAACTACCGGAGAAGATTCCCAGAGACAACTAAATTCCGAGTATTGAGGAGCCACCAACGGAACAAGCTTATCGAAGGCGATTGTTAATCGATTCCATACACTGGTGGATACAGATATTATATTTAAATTATCTGGCAGCTCTGGGCGTACTATTCGTCTGTTGTGGGGCATATTGTGCAGGTTCTTTAAGAAGTGCGAGATTTAGATGATTGTAAAAAGATGTTATTTACAGTTGACTAAGAAGATTTTGTGAGAAAGCTTGTATTTTTTAAAGAACTAGTAAGATAATGAGCCTATTAATGTGGTTTTTCCCATTAGAGAAAGTGTTTTTGGCAAAGATATTTCCCAGTTTTTTTTCTTAAGTCCCCTATTATACCGGATTACTTTATTTTGAGTCATATGGGGTAGAATGCAGCATTATCGTAGAATAGTTAACAAAAAATGATCAAAAATGGGAATATCTTTTTAGAGTGTAGCATAATTTACTTAGACTATAGATCAGCGGAGACAGTCCTAATATGTTAGATATTTTTATGTATGATAAATCTGATAAACATCGCAAAATCTGGCACTTCCTGAAGTCTGCACAAAAACGAGACTATTACCAAACGATTCCTCTTGATTTTTAAATGGAAACATGTATATAACATTTCAAACCAGCAAATTTTTGGTGTTGTGACTATTTTATTCTCACTGTGCACTGACAGGGGCAGCACTTTTTTTGTTCCGTTGATTGGTTTGCATCACTTTCTTCGGTTGGAAGGTAACAATCGAGATGGCGAAAGAAGAAATTATCTTGCAGCGAAAGCAAGCAAGCACCTTCGACCCGATGAGAACAGCGCATGTTGGGATCTCGTTAGGCCTAATCAAAGAGAGATGTTTAAAATATAATCGTGTTCACTTGCTCGTTCGAGGTCATGGTGGTACCACCCACATTGGTCAAGCAAATTTGGATATGGGCGTCACGGATCTAGCTAAAGGACAAATCCAATCCAAATCCAATGCTATCCATACTGCAAATCCTCTCACAATTTCAAATTAAATGCAATGCAGTTGCATTTCTTAAACAGTTTCTTCATCCCTCCGTTCATCAAACACTGATGAAAAGGGCTATCCATTAATTTTTTGACATTTATTCACAATTTTTCAAAACTCATGTTATTTTGTTTGAAAATTAAAAAAATGTATGGCTCGTAGGAAATCTGAAACCCCCAATGCCCATGCATTCTTACGTAATTAATGGACGACGCCCACAGAAACAATCATCATTTGTGACAGTTGTCTTCCATCAGTTATTCAATATATTGCTTTTTCCAGCTCCTCTATTTTGGCCAAAAAAGACGTCTGTTTACAAAATGCGGACGCCTTTAGAACCATTTATATTTAAATTAGGAAGATGGCAAACTGCGGTGGTTATCTCGGGTTGATTGGCTGAGTCAACCACCAATATTTGTCTGGAAGGACACATTTTAATCATCCAATTTCAAACGTAAAATAGTTATCCAAATCACTCAAATTAGAATTTTAACGAATCCCCAATTTATCGAACAATCGATATCAGCTGAACGAGAATCGAAATGTTGAGTCTATTTTTTGAAAATAGGATGTGTTACCGAGAATGTGTAGGTGTGAGAGAAATTATAATTGCTTTCAGAATTGTTTAAGTTTTGTTTCATAACTAGTTTGTGCATCGGCATTAATGTCAAATAGTAACATATACTTTGGAAAACCGTTAGTAGGTTATTTGTGTTATTATATTGTGTCAATAAATAAATAAATAAATAAAATGTGAAATGTACGTGAGCAATAAGACGTACAATTCAACACTACGTTTAATTTTGATATTTCGCATTCCATCGAATCGCCAAAGTAAGCACCTCAGAAAGTTTCTCCACTCATGCTCCGGAGGACACGTTTCCAGCTCGAAACGCATGACTAAATACACCTCGTTCGCAGCAACTGATGCGGAAGTGTATCCCTTAACAGTTCGCAGGAAATGTTGGCTGCCTTATGTGTGGTTGGTATGGCTCACTAGAGGGGGAGGGAACCATGTGCTCATCGTTTCCCATGGCTCTACAGCGGACTACCGACTACTTTTCAAACCGAAACATAGAAATAGACAACCGATGGATAGGTGGATAGCAGGCATTCACATTTCTCTCCGTTGTTGAATTTAATCAAGAGCTCTCTGCACAGCTGCTTGTTTTTCATCGCCAATTCGGGTGTGAAATTGCATTCGAGCGGAGAACGAAAACCCTGGCGTGTGGTCCGAGTTGAGTTGTTGTTGATTGACGAGCTGTTGAGGATTTTTGCGTCAAAAAATTTCATCAGTCTGGGTGAGCCTGACTGACGTTCGGAATGTCGGATTCAGATCGGGTGTTGAGTTGTTATTTTGCTATCGATAATCTCTCATAGATGCCGACTCTAGTGCTGAGATATTTCAAACCTTTTGCAACAGCTTTATTCAAGCTCCTCAATTTATTGCACTTAATAATTATTATTATAAGCTATGCTTAATATTTTCCTAGAACTCACAAACTAATGTAGTTTTTCTATGAAATTTCTCAGAATTCCTGTTGCCACCTTTAGATTTCGTATCCTCTGTTATTACGTTGACATAAATTAATCAGAATGCACACATTTCTTAGAGCCTAATTATACCTCTCATCCTAGAAATTTATTAAGGTGCTACCAAAAGCGATTCACTTTTGCACGCAATTACACATTTTCGTTTTAAAGGCGTCGTAACTCATGGAAAAAGTTACGTGATTAGCTGGACTTCATCGCAAATATTACAAAACTCCGGGGACGGCCGTGAAGGGCAAATGATAACGAACCTAAAGGAGCTGAAACTCGTAATTATTCGCAAGGGTAAATTTAAGGGCAATTAACCAGGATAACACGCAAGGTACACAATAAAAGCAATATGCCATCACATTCTTTACAGGAATATAAGACTTCGGCAAGATAGGCAGTACAGGTCGGACTCGTTTATCCGGAGACTCGATTATCCGGAATTTAAGACTGGATAATCCGGAATTTGTTTTTTGATGTTCTTGTTTTTCAATTTTTGTCCATAAATATGAGATAATTTGGTATTGCAATGTACAATATGAAAGGTTTTGCCGTTTTGAACGTATTTAAGGAAAGGGGCGTTTGAAAAAGGGTTTTTTTGTGTACGCTGGTCAAAAGTTTTATTTTCTTGTAAAGACTACCCTACTGTTCCTACAAATAATTTCTGACTACGCCACCGTATCATATGAACAAAACAACGAAAAAAGATAATATTTAAGTTCTTTCATCGAAGATTTCTTTTTTTTTCTTAGTGATTCGATTATCCGGAGGATTCGATTATCCGGATTGGAATAAAAATCGATACTCCGGATAATCGAGTCCGACCTGTATTACATTTGACGTACCGTAAAACGGGGTAACTTTGATAGTTTTTTCGAAGAAAACTTCAATATTTATGCATTCTGTTTCAAAGAATTACAATTTATATTTTTAAAACAAGTACTGACATCCCAGCTATCGATTGCACTTGATAGATTGCCAAAAGATTTATTCTGAATGTATATATTATTTTTCATGTAATCGGAAGTCGGTTTTCTGTTTTGGGGTAACTTTGATAATGGAGTATAAATCGAACAAAATTGAATGAATTACGGAACATTTATAGGGCGTTGCATAATTCTAGGCGTTTAACGCTATATGGAAATGTCTGACTTAGATTACAAAATGGTCCCAGTTTGTGAAAATGGAGTTCGCTAAGAGATTTGAGGCCGAATTCATGTTCTTCTATAACTAGGCTGTCAAGGATAAGTGACGAACTGATTATGACTTCATCAAATAGTGATCGTAGAACAGATTGTTTGAGAGCATTTCAAAATGCCTAAAATCTTATAAATTTTCCATATTTGCATATAAATTCTCAAATGTACTTGATTCCAACGGATATAGCTTTAACATGAAGTGTCATACTAATACTCTTTACTTTTGCATTCGTTTTGCTTAACAGATTAACAGGAATTTTGTTATTTCGTTAAGTATGTTGAGAGTCTCCCACTATCAAAGTCACCCGCATTATCAAAGTTACCCCGTTTTACGGTAACAAATAGTGGTTTTTAATACGGTCGAAAGTATTTGTTCAAAGTGGACAAATCCTTAGCGGTAATTGTGCTCGACAAATCAAAGAACAAACGTTGAATCATATAATAAATAACAATTTATAATTGATCCTAAAAAGCACATAGACAATTGTTAAGACTTGGAACAAATATGATATATAACATTGCACTATGGGATAGGGACGCAATCTGGCGGGACAAATTAATAACTCGGTAACGAAGCGTTTCCGATAGTTGGTGTCTTCGGCAAAGTTTTTTGTTACAACGAGGACCATCTACTGACATAAACGGATAGTTCGTAAATCGTCCGCATAGGTGGCGCCACAATCTAACTTTTTACTGTGACGTTCTAGAGACTTGGCATGTTCTGCAAAGTTGTTCATTTTGATAAAATAAACAACTCTCTCGAAGATGTCAAATTCCACAGCCTACTGTTTTCGAGTTATTGGCGAAATTAGAGTAAATTAGTGAAAAAACGTTTTTTTTTCACCGAATTTGACATTTTTCCTAACAACCATGTCATATAATATTTTTTGCTGATAAATATACAACGAACGCAAGCTCTTGTGGAAAAAATAATAATACGACGCATAAAACCTAAGAAATTATGAAAAAACTTGAAAAATAGAGCAATTTTTAAACCTTAATATCTCCAAAAGCGCAAAAAATCGCAAGCTCAAATTTTCAGGCAACATAGAGCAATACTTGATGAAACGGATGTCAAAATTCCAGAGAGGTATATTTTGGTGTTTTTGAGATCTATCATTTTTTTACAATGATTATATTTCTCCAATACAGTTAATTTCCATGAGGAATCTGAAGGGACGATCGATTTCAAGAAATAACGAGTCGTGGAACAAAAACTTTTAGAAAACTGTTTAAAAAAGCCATGAAATTCAGTTCCTTGAGTTGATATCGAGTAATGTAGATGAAAGTGTAGATTAAAACTCGGTACATAATTGTTTTTCTTCGATAATTCAAATGATATAGTATGCCATGAAAGACTTGATCATGTGCCAGTTAATTGTTGTCATCATGGTTCGAGGTGAGCAATTTATTTTGTGAATGTGTTACTTTTAACACGGAAAATCAAATTTTAAGCATATTCATATCGATATCTCTAAATACTAAAATTTCAGAGTGCACGATTTCTTGTCCGGAGCTTGTAGATTTGTTTTAAAGCGGAAAGAGCGTTGATTCTTGGATGTTTCGAAACAGAGGATACAGATCAAAGGTATCAATTTAGAGATTCCTTCGATTTTGAGAACTGTTAGGTTTTAATTTTAAATATGTGTTTAGTCACAGGATTTGCTTAAATTTTGAGCTTCCGGAAAACTGTGACAACAAATTCGAGATGAAATCCAAAGCCAGCTTGTACTGTGAGCAGATATAATAATTTCATGAAATAATAAAATATACTTTTCCGATAATTTAAACATACACTTAAATATTTTCCATGACAATATTAATCGCGTAATGGAGAAAAAACCTTAAAAAAAATAAAAAATCTCAAAACACCAATATATACCTCTCTGGAATTTTGACATCCGTTTCATCAAGTATTGCTCTATGTTGCCTGAAAATTTGAGCTTGCGATTTTTTGCGCTTTTGGAGATATTAAGGTTTAAAAATTGCTCTATTTTTCAAGTTTTTTCATAATTTCTTAGGTTTTATGCGTCGTATTATTATTTTTTTCCACCAGAGCTTGCGTTCGTTGTATATTTATCAGCAAAAATATTATATGACATGGTTCTTAGGAAAAATGTCAAATTCGGTGAAAAAAATCGTTTTTTCACTAATTTTCTATAATTTCGCCAATAGCTCGAAAACAGTAGGCTGTGGAATTTTGACGTCTTCGAGAGAGTTGTTTATTTTATCAAAATGAACAACTTTGCAGAACATGCCAAGTTTCTAGAACGTCACAGTAAAAAGTTAGATTGTGGCGCCACCTATGCGGACGATTTACGAACTATCCGTTTATGTCAGAAGATATGGTCCTCGTTGTTACAAAAAACTTTGCCGAAGACACCAAATACCGGAAACACTTCGTTACCGAGTTATTAATTTTGTCCCGCCAGATTACGTCCCTGGCCCATAGTGCATTGTGGGTCAATAAGAATTATATTTCTGAATGGATATCGATTTATTCTCATGTTTTAATATTTTATTCAATGTACATAATCGTTTATGAAAAGTATACATAACTATATATGAACAAAATGATTTTTTTACGATAAGTATATAGGGCATCTTAGGGACTGTCCATTAATTACGTAAGGGTTTATGGGGAGAGGGGGTGTCAGAGATTTCTTACGTGCCATTCAATTTATTTTTAATTTTCATACAAAAAATCTTACCATGGGGGGAGGGGGGGTTGAAAAACCCCAAAAATGTCTTACGTAATTAATGGACCGCCCCTTATATCTGCATGCAATTACCATTTTATGGTGCTAATGCTTACAAAGCAAATTTGCAATTCAATTGTTAAAACATCTTCTTCTTCTTTGCATTAACGTCCCCACTGGGACAAGAGCCGGTTACTCAGCTTAATGTTCTTATGAGCACTTCCACAGTTACATATTAACTAAGAGCTTTCTTTGCCAAAGTAGCCGTTTTCGCATTCGTATATCGTGAGGCAGGTACGATGATACTTTATGCCCAAGGAAGTCAAGGAAATTTCCATTACGAAAAGATCCTGAACCGACCGGGATTCGAACCCAGACACCTTCAGCATGGCTATGCTTTGTAGTCGCGGACTCTAACCACTCGGTTAAGGAAGGCCCCCTGTTGTTAAAACATGCTAAAGTCTAATCAATTTTAATGTTCGAAAATAAAGCTGTTTGAACATAAATTTGTTTTCGATTGTAACAGAAAAGCTCTGATATAAAGTGTCATGCAAATACTACTCGATTAGTATGTTGTGGGTCCTGCATTATCGAAATTACCAACATTACCAAAGGTATTTCATTTTATGGTATTTATAAAAATCCATTAAAATTCTTCTCCAATATTACCCTCACCCAGTCTGCTGCTGCTAATCCTTTACATGATGGCCAGCGATGTCTAATAGACTGCGTATGCAACACAGCCAATGGAATGATGGGACGCAAAATTAAAGCAACTTTTCGAGAGATCACAGGTGTCTTCTATCGTTGGCCATCGCCGTCATCCTCGTCAGTTCAGAGCTTCTGGGCTGCCAGTCTGGTTCGACGACGGTGCCGAGCCAATCCCTCTAGCAGCGACGCTTCTCAAGTGACTGGAGCAGCAACAGTGATTACCAAAATAAAGTGCCCATCTGCATGTAATCATGCAATATAAGAGTTAGCATATAACCTTTGTGGTAGAGAGTGAAGAGTAGTGTTTGTTCCGTTGAATCTGGTGCATACTCCTGTGGGGCGAGCAACGAAATCAGGATCGCGTTCCGGTTCGAGTAGTAACCGCCCTATCCGGTATCGATCATCAGTGTGTATGCGCACGTATTCATTTCAAATTATATATTTATTGTTTACCAAATGAATCCTTTCCATACCAAACTCCCAGTGTTCTTTTGTGTAAGTGCAGAGGACTCCTCGGCTTCCATGAAACAAGTAACACGTCAACAAAATGACCTGCATTCGGACGAACCCAGTTCCGTTATTGTTTGCTATAATAATGAGAGCATCAGTACGTACACATTTAAAATGCTACTGATCCTAGAGTAGCATCTGTTTATCCCTGTGTAAGTACAGCTGCTTTTGCAATAACGGAAATAGCAACTGCGGGCGGTCATCATGCTAATGCACATCTTGTGATAGAGAGTGGAAATGTTTTCATTTTTGAATAAAATTTGATTTTCTGTAAGATGCAATAAATGTGCCCAAAATTAAGTGCCCACTTGGCGTTTCCTTCTCTTAGCAATAAATAACTCTTATTTGTTTAAGATTGTTTGTATCACAAACATGTCGACGCCGTCAAGAAGAAGAAGAGGAAGCAATCCACAGGAGAATGAGATGGTTGTGGCCGCCATCGCAGCCCTAAACGAACGGAACGGGTTCCTCCCTGCAGGTGATCGAGAAATACCGTTTTGATTCATATTACGGACACTTAAGGACTCAGGGAAATATAACCCAGCACAGAGCATACAAAATAAAATCATTCTGTATTGATTCCTTAGCGCTATCGAGCGTCGGAAACCCTTCACTTCGAACGGTGGGTGAAGAATACGCTTCCGCAACTTCAATAATTTTAAATAGACGGATTTCACGCCAAACTCGACACGCGATTGGCAGCACCCCTTCAGAATTCAATGAAACTTTCTGGATGTCAAAAGTATGTAAAACTAAGATACTTTGCATATTTGTTTTTTCAAAATCGATCTAGACTAACTTTGGAAAGGGTCACATTTTTTTTTTACTTTTTTTTTTTATAAACCCGTATAACTCGAAACGGTAAGACCTACAAAATGTGTTGTAGGGGGACTGTCGTGCAATTTCCTGACGTTTTAAAGAAAATATTAAAAATAAAAACACATTTTCTACACTGAAAAAAAAAAATGATTAAAAAAATGATTTAAAAAAAACGGCCCCCTTCAGATTTTGATCATCCTTAAGCAAAAAGTTTGCTAATTAATTTACTAAAAGTCGTCCATACATTGCAAATTGGGCATATTTTAGAGAAAAAAGTTTTCTAACATCGAATTTTTTAAGTCCCAAAGTTTTTTTTTTACTTTTTTATAGACCTGTATAACTCGAAAACGGTACGACCTACAAAAAGTGTAGTATGGGGGGACTGTCGTAAAATTCCCTGAAGTTTTAGAGAAAAATATTGAAAAATAAAAACACATTTTCTACACTAAAAAAAATTATTCAAACTTTAAAGTCGATTTAAAAAACGGCCATTTCAGGTTTTGATCATCCTTAGGCAAAAAGTTTCGTAATTAAATTTACTAAAAGTCGTCCATACATTGCAATTGGGCATATTTTAGAGAAAAAAGTTTTTCTAACATCGAATTTTTTAAGTCCCAAAGTTTTTTTTTACTCTTTTTCATAAACCCGTATAACTCGAAAACGGTAAGACCTACAAAAAAGTGTTGTATGGGGGACTGTCGTGAAATTTCCTGAAGTTTTAGAAAAAAATATTGAAAAATAAAAACACATTTTCTACACTGAAAAAAAAAATATTCAAAACTTTAAAGTCGATTTAAGATCAATTGAATTTAATTAAAAAAAAAACTGTATAATTTCGTTTTATTTCTTTAAACTACTCCCAATAAACAAATATAATCTATTTTGTGATTAAAACTCATTATCATTTGATATATGATCATACTAGACTATTTAAAGCGAAATAAAATAAAATAAAAAATTCATTTTGGACTTAAAAATTTCGAAGTTAGAAAAACTTTTTTCCCTAAAAATGCCCAATTTGCAATGTTTGGACGACTTTTAGTAAATTTAATTACAAACTTTTTGCTTAAGGATGATCAAAATCTGAAATGGCCGTTTTTTTTTTAAATCGACTTTAAGTTTTGAATTTTTTTATTTTAAGTGTAGAAATGTGTTTTATTTTTTCAATATTTTTTTTCTAAAACTTCAGGAAATTTCACGACAGTCCCCATACAACACTTTTTGTAGGTCTTGCCGTTTAAGAGTTATACGGGTTTATATAAAAAAAAAAGTAAAATAAACTTTGACCCTTTCCAAATGTTAGTCTAGATCGATTTTGAAAAAACAAAGTATGTGAAGTATCTTAGTTTCACATAGTCTTCACACTCAGAAAGTTTCATTGAATTCTGAAGGGGGTGCTGCCAATCCCTTTGTCGAGTTGGGTGAATCCGTCCTGTTATTAATCAAAATGTGTGGCCTTTTCATGATTCTTATTTCCGGACCGCTTCCTCACTTTTGCCTCATATTCCGGACACTTTGAATCGAATTCCGGACAGCTCATGATAATATTAATGGAACAGTCAAATCCTCAATCGAAATCGTTAAACCACCAAGAGACATTTAAGGTAGTTGGGCATTATAAATTTTCAAAGATATTTATGGAAAAAAGTTTACTAAAAACGAGCCTTGAAATTGAGAACTTTTGAACAGCAAAAATTGAAACATTTCGCGTGAAATGTTTCCCATACAAAGTAGAGGGTCCGGAATTTGAAGCTGTCCGTAATATGAATCAAAACGGTACATAGGCGGAAACTACAACTGCGATGTCGACAGATAAGCAAGAGTGAAGTGAAATCTCGGGGATACTGTGGCTGTGCCTTCCGTCGGTCTATCACCAATAGCAAATGAGTTTGTGGGAAGTTATCGAGCTGGTTTCCTACGTCCGCTCGACGACGAACCAAATTTTCGCTGTGCGTCAAATCCTCCAGAAATGCCGTGAATACCAAGCCCAACACATCACTGTTCATGATTTTAAAGCGGCTTATGATATCATAGCGAAGAGCTATGGAAAATCATGGGTGAGTACAGCTATCCCGGGAAGCTCACAAGACTAATAAGAGCAACGATGGACGGTGTGCAGAATAGCGTGAAATTTCGCTCGCACATTCCAGTTCCATTTCGAATCCCGCCGGGGACTTCGACAGGGTGATGGACTTCGTGCCTGCTGTTCAAATCGCGCTAGAAGGTGTCATACGGAGAGCCGGATTTAATACCGAGGGTACGATTTTCACAAGATCCAGCAATTTGTTTGCTTCGCGGATGATATGGATATTGTCGGCAGAACAACCCAAGTAACCAGTAAGCACGATAATGCGGCACGGTAACAGCATTATATGCGCATATAGGGTATCATTTGATGCATGTCAGTTTTATACGCATATAATGCTATTATATGCCAGAAGGCGAAGTAGCATGCCATTATAGTGCCAAGATATAACCGTGCTTCTCTGCCCACTAATGCTGATATAAGACCACGTGAGAAACGTCAGTTGTTTTCGCCAGGTTTTAGGGCGAATATTTTGTGCTTTCGGTACGCAGCCAGAGAGCTTTCGCGTATGCGGCCAAGCACTGGTACACGAGGTAAATAAATGAATGAATGGAAAACGGAAACCTCTAATAGTATGCAAATATGTAATAAAATGATACGATAGTACTTCTCCGTATCAGACATATTCGTTTTGGTAGTTTTCATCCTTTTGAGGACTTGCAATTGCCACATTTTGATCCTCGTTATGATGATGAAATTCCTCATTTTGCGTCTCGAAACCTGCGACACCCGTATTGTTGAGTTGTTGTCCTGCTCCTTTGCTCTTACGGCCACATAATATGAATAGTATTGGAAAGAAAGTGACCAATTTAAACCATCACTTTTCCCCGTCATAAAACCTGCAATTGTAGTAGTGAGAAGATTTATGTTTGACTCCCTCTTACCACTATATGCAAACACAAGCACGTGGTATATCTGTCAAAACACTGGATGGCATTTAAACATGCCCTGTATTCGAATAAAAAGCCAATATAGTGCTTATTTAATGCCTGTATGCATCAGGCTTAGAAGCATTAATGATGCTGTAATAGGGTTTCTATGCAGCGGAAGTGCTGTTATAAGGTGTGTAAGCATTTGTGGTGCTTTATAATGCATGTACGCATCTATGATGCTGATCAAGGGCTTATTACTAGTGCTTATGGTTACTTGGGAATTGGAACGGTGGCAGACCTGTACATCCGTCTAAAACGTGAAGCGACCAAAGTCGGCCTGGTGGTGAATGCGTCAAAAACAAAGTACATGCTGGTTGGCGGAACTGAACGTGACAGGGCCCACCTAGGAGCAGTGTTACGATATACGGGGATACTTTTGAGGTGATTGATGAGTTCGTTTACCTCGGATCCTTGTTAGTCGTGAAATACGGAGACGCATCATCAGTGGAAGTCGCGCCTACTATGGGCTCCAGAAGAAGCTGCGGTCGAGAAAAGGTTCACCCGCGCACCAAATGTACCATGTACAAACGCTTATAGACCGGTGGTCCTCTATGGACCATGCTGGAAGAAGACCTGCAAGCACTTGGAGTGTTCGAACGAAGGGTGCTTAGGACGATCTTTGGCGGAGTGCAGGAGAACGGAGTGTGGCGGCGGAGAATGAACCACGAGCTTGCTAGGTTCTACGGCAAACCCAGTATCCAGAAGGTTGAGACGTGGGCCAAAATCGAAGTTGGAGAAAACACAGCCATGGCCGAGTAAATTGGCGTAACATCGTTAATGAGGTTTTATCAAATTAATTGATGTTACACCAACTAAATAAATAATTACAAATCTGTGTCGCCATTCGATTTTTTATTTATATAAGATTTTTGATCGAATGATAATATGATCGAAAACCATTTGCCAGAAAACCATTTAGCAGAATGTACCATTCGCCAGAATGGACTATCCCCATCTCCCGTTGACTAAGTGAGCCAGCTTCGAATGTCCGTTTTGGTATTGTGGTTCTAGTATTCTTACTCTTGGGCTAGTTACAAACGACTTCTTTGTGGTTCAAAAAAAAAATAACTTCTCGAGCATTCAACGATCAATATCAAAATTTATAAAATTATGAATATGAATTCAATAGACAGCCCTCAATTCTGAAAGATTGTGGAACTAGAAAGAAGAAAAGCACACATTAGAATTCAGTTTCATTCATTAAAATCTGCTCCACTATTAAAGAAAGATTCTTCTGTAAATTCCATACGATTTTTTTATTTATTTTTCAGTTTCAATTAAAATATTTTTTTTAATTAGGTTATACAGGGAAATATGGTTTGGAATATTTCACAAGAGATTCTCCCTTCTTTATTGCTTCTTGAGGCAGTGATGCATTTGAACGCGTTCAGTTCGCGTTCCAGTTCAATTTTTAGAACGGAGTGATCAAGCAGGCTTGCTCATTGTTCAGTTCAAAATTTTGAACGCTATGGACCAATGCACGAGTTCATTAATTTGTCGTTTGGGCGGTGCCGAATTCACTGGTTGCCATGGTCCCATAAATAACACGGCACCGCTATATATATAACGTCAAATGATGAACCCGTGCATTGATCCATAGAGCACACAATTGAACGCAGATGGTTTTGATAGATTTCACGGCATCTGAACGTGCCAAAGTTGTTTTGAAGGTGCTCAAAGCTAAATGCTATAATTATTAGGGGTATTCACTTAACTTTGCGTAAACTGAGATAACTCTGAAGAAATATTTCAAATGAAATATTCCTATTCTGTCTCTATGGGATGAAAAGTAATAAACAACAATCTAGTAACCTACCCAACAAAAATGTCAGGCTACTCAAAAGTTAATCACAATGTTCGCAATGTTTTGTACGATTTGTGTCAGTCGAGATTTCAGTTTAGTGACGAGGCCCAATGATTTCTTCACGGCTCCCGAAATCTTTTCCAGATCGTCTCCAAAGAGCAACAATCTGCTCTCTTACCTTACTCATATTACATAGTTTTATCTGTCTGTCCTTTTGATTGCTCTGGACATTTTGATTGTTGAGACCGTGTCTGGATCTTTGTTTGGGTAGTTTTTCACGATCATAAAAGTCATCCCAGTGTTTTGCAATGGAATAAAAATCATATGCATGAGCATAAGCATAGATCACCATACAATTCGTAGTTGCTACTCCTGTCCTATCGCCCGCCCCCGCAGGAGCAAGCAACAAGGATCAAACACTACTCTGCAATGGAATAAAAAAACATATGGTCCTAAAAATAAAATAGTCAAATCTAATGCCTTTACTGCCTAAAACCTAATGTGATGACGAATGACAAAAACCGATGCACGTTGCGTTTAAATCTCGTTGTAACATAAACTTATTTGAAAAGGACGAACAGTACCCGGAGAGAGCAGTACTTCTGACACGTTCTACCACCTTCATCAGTCGCATACATAACATCCCTCCAATCGTTTTCTTTGAAGCTCTTTGAAATCAACCAACAATCGTTTTCCTTTTGTGTCTGAGCACTGAGACGTTCATGCGAAATCAGTATTTATTTTAAATCAATTTTATTCGCAAGTTTTTTGTTCGAATCGTTTCTGAAATTGATGTTTTGTTTGTTTATAAATAACAAATTTGATGATCGTTGTTATAACGACCGACGCATTCTTGGATTGATCGACTGTGGAATCTCAACACATTGAAATGTTTCTTACACAGTTTATACAAATTTGTGAAATATTTGAGATACACAGTTTATCACGATATACGTGAGAATTTACGCCGATAAGTGAATACCCCTATTATAATTGAATTGAACTCATCATGAATTTAAGAAATATTTTCCAGGTATAAACCTAAACCCATGCTTTGATCACCGTTTGCATTGCGATCTGAACGGGCCGTTCGAGAGCAGCGACAGGCTTTGGCTCGAGAGTTCAATGTTTACTGCGTTCTCGTTCAAAATTTGAACGCGCTCCGTTTATTTTTGGCTCGCGTTCAGTTCAAAATGCATCACTGTCTTAAGGACTATTTCATTAGATATTCACAAGATTTCGATACACGTTGCTACTATTTGCGTCACCTGTTCGATAAAGTAATTGAAGCCTCCATTCTTAATTTTTCATGTACTCAAATTCAAGTGACCATTATCACTAAAAACCCTTTGTGCTATTTTTACGCGAATGTCCCTCGAATCTCATTTTCCCAAACGCCAA